>NW_024080557.1:3582165-3750835 GCF_014754425.2 Oryx dammah | reverse complement strand
GTGATGGTGGCCTCATAGTATGTGGAATAGCTTGAGAAGGATAGGTGTGAACTCTTTCCTAAACGTTGATAGAATTTGCCTGGGAAACCATCCAAAGAAGACATACAGATAGCCAAAAAGCACGTGAAAAGATGTTCAACATTGCTAATTATTAGAGAAATGCAAATCAAAACCATAATGAGGTGTCACCTCACAGTGGTCAAAATGGCCATCATCAAAAAGTCTACAAACAGTAAATGCTGGAGAGGGCGTGGAGAAAAGAGAACCCTGCTAATTCTTGGTAGGAATATAAATTGGTATAACCACTATGGAGGTTCCTTAAAAAAACTAAAAATAGCATACAATCCAGCAATCCCACTCCTGGATATATATCTGGAAAAAAAACATAAATTGAAAAGATACATATACTCCAATATTAATTGCAGCACTACCTACAGTAGCCAAGACACAGAAATAACCTAATGTTCATTGACAGATGAAGATAGATGTGGTTTATATATGAATATTATTCTGCAACAAAAATAATGGAATAATGCCATCTGCAATGACATGCATGGACTTAGAAATTAACATACTAAGTGGAGTAAGTCAGGCAGAGAAAGACAAATATCATGATATTGCTTATACGTGGAATCTAAAACGATGATACACATGAACTTATTTACAAAGCAGAAAGAGACTCACAGATTTCCAAAACAAATTTATGGTTACCAAAGGGGAAAGGATGGTGGAGGGGGGATAAATTAGGAGTTTGGCGTTAACATAAGCAACTGCTATATAAATGGCCTTTCCAGGTGGCGCAGTGGTAAAGAATCCTCCTGCCAATGCAGGTGACGCGAGAGATGCAGGTTTGATCCCTGGAATGGGAAGGTCCCCTGGAGTAGGAAATGGCAACCCACTCCAGTATTCTTGCCTGGAAAATTCCACGGGCAGAGGATTCTGGTGGGCTACAGTCCATGGTATCACAAAAAGTGGGACACAATTGAGCGATGAAGCAAGCACATGCATGCACTATTATATATCAAATAGATAATTAACAAAGACCTTTTGTACAGCACAAAGAACTCTACTCAGTATTCCATAATAACCTATATGGGAAAATAATTTGACAAAGAATGGATATATGTATTTGTATAACTGAATCAATTTGCTGTACAGCTGAAACTAACACAACATTATAAATCAACTATACCTCAATGTAAAATAAAATTTGAAAAAAGGCTATTTCTCTAAAATATGAGCATTAATAGAATGAGGCAATACATTCTCATGAACATCAGATGCATACAGAGTATCAGTATTTGAACATGGGGCTCTATTTATAATGGATATTTCTAGGAAGCAGGTTTGGAGCACTCAGCTGTGTGGTACAGTAATGCACTATCCAGGTCTCCATTTCAGGAAAGATTTATTTTGGTTTAAGAGCATGGGGTAAAAAGACAGGTCCTGCAGGATTGTTCCTTCTTCAGAAAGTCACCTTGGCCCTGGTTACACCCTTAGAGAGACCCACAACCAGTGATAGAAGTAGAGGTATAAAAGGCCAGCCAGTCTGATCTATCCCAAGGCACACCTGATGGGTCATTTTCAATCCTGAGCTTTTTTGTGGAGTTGCCACTGAAGTTTGACTTCTCTCTGCCCGATTCTTTTTTCTCCTTTCTTCCACAAGTGTTGATCCTCAGGATCCTTAGTAAACATCCTGCGCTAACTGTTGCAATCTCATTCTCAGAGTCTGATTTTCAGAGAATCCAGCTTGTGGCCGGACATATGAAAGGGGTCTCTGCAGGGAGCTCAGTATTTTACTCCTGGTCAGGAAAATGCAAAAAATTTTCCCTAGATAAACTGAACCAATTTGCAGTAGTCTTGGCAGTTGAATAATGTCCTCTGTATAGTTTACCCATCTTGGAATTTGAAGACCCAGTATTTTAAATTCCAGAAGTTCCCTATGTTTCAACCTAAAAATAAAATATTTAGGTTGACATGCTGATAAGCCACTTAGCTCTTCAGAGACCCTGGTCTTCTATTCTTAGGAAACAACTACCAGAAAATAAATTTTACATTCATGAATGTAATTTAGAAAAAAATCAGATTTACTGAGACATAGTGAAGTGAAGTGAAGTGAAGTTGCTCAGTCGTGTCTGACTCTTTGCGACCCTATGGACTGTAGCCTACCAGGCTTCTCCGTCCATGGGATTCTCCAGGCAAGAATACTGGAGTGGGCTACCATTTCCTTCTCCAGGGGATCTTCCCAACCCAGTGATCGAACCCGGGTCTCCCGCATTGGAGGCAGACGCTTTAACCTCTGAGCCATCAGCGAGTAATTTAGAAAAAAAAATCAGATTTACTGAGACATGGTAGATTACCACATTATTAACAAAACAAAACAAAACAAAAAATTTAGATAAGCTAATGTCTATCTACTAGAGTAGTTGTATCAGGGAAAACTATATACTCAATTGCTGGTACTTTGTTTTGTCAAAAATCATAGCAAAAACTTCAGTGTATGGAGAGAGAGAGAGGGACTATTTGAAGGAAAACTTCAATTTCTCTTCACCAAGATGCCAGGCAGTATGGATCAGTGCTTTAGATTAGATGCTCTGTGACCTTATACTGTGATGCTTCTCCAGCTGGGAGGCTGACATTGACAGTGTGTGTTTCCTATATCTGCAGATGAGATTCAGCTGTCTCTAAGACCCCGTTTTATTAGGGGCAATTGAGACTTTGCTGTTCTTGCAAAGCTCATAAATTTGCAAGAGTGGAAACCTTGAGGATTTTATTTTTCTTTTTTTCCCTTTTCTAGAAGTTTATTAACATTTCTAAATTGTTGTTTTCTATCACTCTCATTTTCCTCAAACTGTAGCACTGATTTGTTGTGAGAGCTGATTAATGACAACCTCTTGTGAGCTAGTTTTTTAAGGGCACTATGCTGTTTGCACTGATTCTCGCTCTGAAATTTCTTAGGTCAATGAAATCTGCCACCCAGAGAAGGATCCCCCTTCATATTATTTTTACCATCAAAAGACTTGTTCTTAGCAAAATTTTCATCTGAAGCCTTACTTATTGCTTCCAGAAACTGAGTGAAGATGAAAATGGCCAAACCCCTGAATCTCATCATCTATTTTTTAATGAACATTTTATTTTGAGTAATTTTAGATATGCAGAGAAGTTGCAAATATAGTGGCAAAAGTTGCTTTATACTCTTCATCCGGTCTACATTACTGTTACCATTTCACATTATTGTGGTATAATTCTGAAAACCAAGAAACTCACATTAGTACATTACTATGAACTAAGCCAAACTTTCTTTGAATTTCACTGCTTTTTCATCAATGCCTTCATTTTCTTTCACAGTCACATCTGGGAACCACATTACATTTCATTGTCTTGTTTTGCATTTTCCTTTATGGCAGTGTCTTAGTCTGTCCTGTCTTCTGTGACCTAGACAGTTTTGAGGAGTCTGTTCAGACATATCATAAGATATCTCTTAATTTGTGGTTGATTTTTTTTCTCACAATTAAACGGGTGGTCATTGGTCAAGATGGTCCTTGTCAAGTTTCTCCACTGTAGGATTACTCTTTCTCTTCTCCTTCTTGGAAATGAAGCCTCTAGGTACAGCCCACACTTAAGAGACAGGAATTATGTTCCACTTTCTGGACAGGGGAATAACTACATACCTATGATTTGGAATTCATATATAAGAAAGATACTAATTCTTCCTCCTTTACTTACTTCTTTACTCAATCATTTACTTACATTATTATGGATGAATATATATTTATATGTTATGTTATATTATTCTTTAAATTCTTTTAAATTGTTCCAGCTTTGGACAATGGGAGCTCTTTCATGTTAGCTGCTCTATTTCTTTGAAATGATTCTTCTTTTTTTTTTTTTTTGCCTTTTTACTTTGTGAGACCACAAAATGCTCCTGCCACACTTTTCCCCTGAACCAGCCATTTCCCCCAAGAACCTCTAATTCTTTCTATTAGAGCATGGTGTTTAGAAACCAAGACCTGGGTAATGGGTGTATCTGTTGCCACTGAATGTCATTGCTCCGAGTCCTTTTAGCTCACAGCGAGGTGATACATTCCTGTATATGCTCAGTTGCTAAGTTGTGTCCGACTCTTTGCGACTCCATGGACTCTCAGACTTTGTCCATGGGGTTTCCTAAGCAAGAATATTGGAGTGGGTTGCCATTTTCTTCTCCATATTCCTGTATTGTAAGCCCTGAATCTATAACTGTTTCTGTATTTCTTCACCTGCATACATATTAAGTTACACATGAAAACTAATGTTTCTTCCTCCAGTACCACAGGGTTCCTTCTAGCCTTCTCCACTAGTTTGCAATCACTAAAATTCATTTACCTATTTGTTCAACCCCCACATACATGTAAAACAATTATAGAAATGTCATCTGCATCCTTGTGAAATATGGTATTGCTATATATTTCCTTTCTCTTTAGTTACAGTCTCTAGTGGAAATATTGCTTCCCAAAGTTATTTACACAAGCTCCTTTAAAAAAAATTCTCAATCCCCTTAGAAAAGTTATAATTATATTCATAATTTAATTCTTTACCACAGTCTACAGTCTACATTCCATCCTGGGTTCTGTTCTTTCATTGATGGACATTTAGGTTTGTTTTGCTGTATTTTAGTTGTTGCAAATAGTGCTGCAATGAAACTGAGAGGGTAGATACTCCTTTGAGAGTCTCATTTCAATTCATTTGGATATATGTCCAGAAGTGGGATTTCTGGGACATAATTCTTATTTAAATGTTTTGAGGAATTAACATACTGTTTTCCATAGCAGTTGCATGATTTTGCATTTCCATCAATAGCATGAAAAAAACAGTGAGAGTGTTTGTCCCTCAGTGGTGTCCAGCTCTTTGCAACCCCATGGACTCTAACCTGCCAGGCTCCTCTGTCTGTGGAATTCTCCAGGCAAGAATACTGGAGTTGGTAGCCCTTCTCCAGGCATCAACAGCATATGAGGGCTCAAATTTCTCCACAACCTCGTGATTTTGAACATCTTTTCATATACCTGTTGGTCATTTGTATGTCTTATTTGGAGAAACATGTGTTGTGGAAGTTGATTCACAAGTCAATCCATTTTAAAAACTCAAAGAAAGACAACTCAAAGATAGAATGCAGAAAATATTTGCCAACTGTGTATCTGATAAGGGGTTAAACTGTAAACTATTTGAGAAACTCCTACAACACAATACCAAAAAAAAAAAAAGTAATCAAATCAAAAGGTGGACAAGGGAGGGGATGTGATTAGCATAGACCATTTTCCCTTCCAGACTTGTTTATCAAATAAGTCATCATTCCTTTGGTGAGAAGTTAGAGAGGGAATGGAGGGAGGTCAGTATTTTAAGGCAGGTCTTTCCAAATGAAAACAATAGGGAGTAAATATTTCCCCTAACAGTGCTGTTTATATGCTCTTAACTTTCAGAATAAACTTACAAAATATGGAATTCTTAAAATACGATTAAAGAAGAGAATGTAAATGTTATCTGTCAATTATAGCATTTTAAATGGAAAGGTTCAACTAAAATATGACAAATGGGATGGTAAAAGTAAAAATATGTCAAAGGAGCAGAGCATTATAATTTTCATAATTAAACACAGAAAGCAACTAAACAAAAGATTAGGTAGAACTGATAGGACAAGCACTGGAATTTAAATGTCAGCACTGGGAAGGGATGAGAGACTGTATGAATTAAATCCTTTAAAAGAGAAAAAACATCAAGTGGAGATCCCTGTGCTCTACAGTAGGTTCTGTATAATATCATACATGGGAAAAGAATCTAGAAAAGAGTGGATATTTGGAATGGACATGTATACAGTGTTACATTTAAAGTGGATAATCAACAAGGACCTACTGTACAGCACATGGAAATCTGTTCAAGTTATGTGGCAGCCTGGATGGGAGGGCAGTTTGGTGAATGGATAGATGTGTATGAATGGATGAGTCCTTCTGCTGTTCACCTGAAACTGTCACAACACTGTTAATCAGCTTTACTCCAATACAAGATAAAAAGTTAAACCAATAAAGTGTAAATCATAAGATTAGATTATATATATGTGTAACTGATTCACCTTGCTGTATACCTATAACTAACACAACATTGACAATCAACTATACTCCAATAAAAATTAAAAATATGCTAATAAAAACTTAAAAAATTAAATGACAAAGGGAGAAATTAAAATCTATATTGATTATTAGAGTTAAGGAGCTAACTACCAAAAGAAATTCAAAAGAGAGACAGTTGAAAGTAGTTGCTACAGGGAAAGAAGCCCTGGGTTTGTGAGACATAAGATACATTATAAATCCTCTGTAAAATGTTATTTCTACCATGTGCATTTATTACTTGTCTAAAAATTGGAAGTGGAAAAGCTGTTGGTTCAACTTTATGTGATTCCAATATTACAAAAATTTCCTATCTCTAATTTTATGATCATACACTGAACAGAAACAGTTAATAAAAATGTCATAAAATAATGGGCAGAATGGAATTCTAACATTTGATATATTGTACATTACTGACATCTTAAAAAAAAATTACATTCATTAAGTGCCAGTAGGTTTTGCTTACTCTGAATCTCAAGTTTTTCTTAAGAAAATTTCTTTTATTTTCTGAATTTTACTTTAACAATGTCATTATTTATTATATTTGAGTTAAATATTGAAAAGAATGCTTAAACCTGATATTCTATGTAGCTATTTTCCTTTCTATAAATTAAAATAGCAATCATTTTCTAAAGTATTTTACAGAAGTTTAAGGAACACATATATTCAGCTTTGGCCTTAATGTTATGGATGAGGATTTCAAATTAGAGTTTTATTAGAAAAAGTCTCAGCTTTCTTGGAAGTCCTCTTCACTTTGCTATTTTAGTGATTCAAAAGAACAAAAAGTACCTTAGTTCTTATTTTATTAGCTTAATTGTTAAAGTAGACTGACTGACTGCCTGGAGCTAATTTCTCTTTTGAAAACAGTACACTTGACAAAGTGATACTGTTCTCAGTGGAAAGCAAAACTATTTTTATTTTCTGTTTTGGAAGGCATGACTGCTCCCTCTAGCATTTCTGAAGCTTCAAGTGAAAACAGAAAGCATCCTTACAATACCATCCCAGCATCAGCTATTGCATGCTGAGTATTGAAACACACTACTGCTTCTATTTTTGTTGTTGCTGTTGTTTCACAGAATAGAACTCGACTAACTAGGTAGCTGATTAAAACCTAAAGTCAGTTCAGTTCAGTTCAGTTCAGTTCAGTTCAGTTCAGTCACTCAGTCGTGTCTGACTCTTTGCAACTCCATGAATCGCAGCACGCCAGGCCTCCCTGTCCATCACAGACTCCCAGGTCGTGATCGTCCATCGAGTCCATCCAGCCATCTCATCCTCTGTCGTCCCCTTCTCCTCCTGCCCCCAATCCCTCCCAGCATCAGAGTCTTTTCCAATGAGTCAACTCTTCACATGAGGTGGCCAAAGTACTGGAGTTTCAGCTTTAGCATCATTCCTTCCAAAGAAATCCCAGGTTGATCTCCTTCAGAAAGGACTGGTTGGCTCCCTGCAGTCCAAGAGACTCTCAAGAGTCTTCTCCAACACCACAGTTCAAAAGCATCAATTCTTCGGCACTCAGCTTTCTTCTCAGTCCAACTCTCACATCCATACATGACCACTGGAAAAACCATAGCCTTGACGAGACGGACATTTGTTGGAAAAGAAATGTCTCTGCTTTTGAATATGCTATCTAGGTTGGTCATAACTTTTCTTCCAAGGAGTAAGTGTCTTTTAATTTTATGGCAGCAGTCACCATCTGCAGTGATTTTGGAGCCCCAAAAAATAAAGTCTGACACTGTTTCCACTGTTTCCCCATCTATTCCCCATGAAGTGAATGTTGAGCTTTAAGCCAACTTTTTCACTCTCCTCTTTCACTTTCATCAAGAGGTTTTTGAGTTCCTCTTCACTTTCTGCCATAAGGGTGGTGTCATCCACATATCTGAGGTTATTGATATTTCTCCCGGCAATCTTGATTCCAGCTTGTGCTTCTTCCAGCCCAGCGTTTCTCATGATGTACTCTGCATAGAAGTTAAATGAGCAGGGCGACAATACACAGCCTTGACATACTCCTCCTCCTATTTGTAACCAGTCTGTTGTTCCATGTCCAGTTCTAACTGTTGCCTGCTGACCTGCATATAGGTTTCTCAAAAGGCAGGCCAGCTGGTCTGGTATTCCCATCTCTTTCAGAATTTTCCACAGTTTATTGTGATCCACACAGTCAAAGGCTTTGGCATAGTCAATAAAGCAGAAATAGATGTTTTTCTAGAACTCTCTTGCTTTTTCCATGATCCAGCCAATGTTGGTAATTTGATCTCTGGTTCCTCTGCTTTTCTAAAACCAGCTTGAACATCAGGGAGTTCACGGTTCACGTATTGCTGAAGCCTGGCTTGGGGAATTTTGAGCATTACTTTACTAGCGTGTGAGACGAGTGCAATTGTGAGGTAGTCTGAGCATTCTTTGGCATTGCCTTTCTTTGGGATTGGAATGAAAACTGACCTTTTCCAGTCCTGTGGCCACTGCTGAGTTTTCCAACTCTGCTGGCATATTGAGTGCAGCACTCTCAGAGCATCATCTTTCAGGATTTGAAATAGCTCAATGGGAATTCCATCAACTTCACTAGCTTTGTTTGTAGTGATGCTTTCTAAGGCCCACTTGACTTCACATTCCAGGATATCTGGCTCTGGACAAGTGATCACACCATCGTGATTATCTTGGTTGTGAAGATCTTTTGTACAGTTCTTCTGTGTATTCTTGCCACCTCTTCTTAATATCTTCTGCTTCTGCTAGGTCCATACCATTTCTGTCCTTTATCGAGCCCATCTTTGCATGAAATGTTCCCTTGGGATCTCTAATTTTCTTGAAGAGATCTCTGGTCTTTCCCATTCTGTTGTTTTCTTCTATTTCTTTGCATTGATTGCTGAGGAAGGCTTTCTTTTCTCTTCTTGCTATTTTTTGGAACTCTGCATTCAGATGCTTATATCTTTCCTTTTCTCCTTTGCTTTTCACTTCTCCTCTTTTCACAACTATTTGTAAGGCCTCCCCAGACAGCCATTTTGGTTTTTTGCATTTCTTTTCCATGGGGATGGTCTTGATCCCTGTCTCCTGTACAATGTCACAAACCTCAGTCCATAGTTCATCAGGCACTCTATCTATCAGATCTAGTCCCCAAAATCTATTTCTCATCTCCACTGTATAATCATAAGGGATTTGATTTAGGTCATACCTGAATGGTCTAGCGGTTTTCCCCACTTTCTTCAATTTAATCTGAATTTGGCAATAAGGAGTTCATGATCTGAGCCACAGTCAGTTCCTGGTCTTGTTTTTGTTGACTGTATAGAGTTTCTCCATCTTTGGCTGCAAAGAATATAATCAATCTGATTTTGGTGTTGACCATCTGGTGATGTCCATGTGTAGAGTCTTCTCTTGTGTTGCTGGAAGAGGATGTTTGCTATGACCAGTGCTTTTTCTTGGCAAAACTCTGTTAGTCTTTGCCCTGCTTCATTCCAAGGCCAAATTAGCCTGTTACTCCAGGTGTTCTTGACTTCCTACTTTTGCATTCCAGTCCCCTATAATAAAAAGGATATCTTTTTTTGGGTGTTAGTTCTAAAAGGTCTTGTAGGTTTTCATAGAACCATTCAACTTCATCTTCTTCAGCACTACTGGTTGAGGCATAGACTTGGATTACTGTGATATTGAATGGTTGCCTTGGAAATGAACAGAGATAATTCTGTCATTTTTGAGATTGCATCCAAGTACTGCATTTTGTTGACCATGATGGCTACTCCATTTCTTCTAAGGGAGTCCTGCCCGCAGTAGTAGATATAATGGTCATCTGTGTTAAATCCATCCATTCCAGTCCATTTTAGTTTGCTGATTCCTAGAATGTCGACGTTCACTCTTGCCATCTCCTGTTTGACCACTTCCAATTTGCCTTGATTTATGGACCTGACATTCCAGTTTTCTATGCAATGTTGCTCTTTACAGCATCAGTCCTTGCTTCTATCACCAGTCACATCACAACTGGGTATTGTTTTTGCTTTGGCTCCATCCCTTCATTCTTTCTGGAGTTATTTCTCCATTGATCTCCAGTAGCATATTGGGCACCTACTGACCTGGGGAGTTCCTCTTTCAGTATCCTATCATTTTGCCTTTTCATACTGTTCATGGGTTTCTCAAGACAAGAATACCGAAGTGGTTTGCCATTCCCTTCTCCAGTGGACCACATTCTGTGAGACCTCTCCACTATGACCCACCTGTCCTGGGTGGCCCCACGGGCATGGCTTAGTTTCTTTGAGTTAGACAAGGTCGTGATCCTACTGTGACCAGATTGACTAGTTTTCTGTGATTATGGTTTCAGTGTGTCTGCCCTCTGATACCTTCTTGCAACACCTACCGTCTTACTTGCTATTCCACGTTCAAGGTCAGGAGGGGCGGTCGTGAGGAGATACCCCTCATCCAAGGTAAGGAGCAGTGGCTGCGCTTTGCTGGAGCAGCCGTGAAGAGATACCCCACGTCCAAGGTAAGAGAAACCCAAGTAAGACAGTAATTGTTGCAAGAAGGCATCAGAGGGCAGACACACTGAAACCTAAAGTCATTCATTGACCATTAAATACTTCAACATGAGAATCAAGCTGTTGAGAGTTTAGTTAGGTCCTCTAAATTATTAATCAGAATGCAATTATCTAATTTAGAATACTATGTCTGATCTGATCTAACCAAATCCAATGATAAGGATTTCCTTAATGCCAAGGAAAGTAAAGCTTACTCCTTGGAAGAAAAGTTATGACCAACCTAGACAGCATATTAAAAAGCAGAGACATTGCCAACAAAGGTCCGTCTAGTCAAAGCTATGGTTTTCCCTGTAGTCATGTATGGATGTGAGAGTTGGACTGTTAAGAAAGCTGAGTGCTGAAGAATTGATGCTTTTGAACTGTGGTGTTGGAGAAGACTCTTGAGAGTCCCTTGGATTGCAAGGAGATCCAACCAGTCCATCCTAAAGGAAATCAGTCCTGAATATTCATTGGAAGGACTGTTGCTGAAGCTGAAGCTCCAATATTTTGGCCATCTGATGCGAAGAACTGACTCATTTGAAAAGACCCTGATGCTGGGAAAGATTGAAGGCAGGAGGAGAAGGGAATGACAGAGCATGAAATGGTTGGATGGCATCACTGACTCATGGATATGAGTTTGAGTAGACTCTGGGAGCTGGTGATGGACAGGGATGCCTGGCTGCAGTCCATGGGTTCGCAAAGAGTTCGACATGACTGAGCCACTAAACTGAACTAAAGGAAAGGAAGAAATTTGGTCCTAATTCATCACAGGTTCATGGGTTTGAGATCTTAGAGCCACACACACCTGTGGATTTAGATCCTCCAAATATAGTTTTATTTGTAATAGTAGAAATAGAATCTGTCAGAGTGACATTTTCTGGAGAATTTTTATGATGTAATTCCAGCTGAGTATCCTGATGCTGCATAGGTTTTACATATTATCTACATAGCCTGTTCTTCATTATGTATATTTCATGAACTTCTTCATTTTGGCTTAGTGGTGAAATTTTGAGGGCTATAACTGACTCCAGAAATTCAATTAAAGTTTAAGATATTCCATATTACATTAGAGATTAAATAGAAACAATTTCAGCAGTATAAGATCTCATATTAAGTGAATTATACAATAGAAAAATTGGCATATAATTGTCAGAAGTAAATCCAATTATTTTTCTAAACACTTGTTCCCCTTAAATCTCTAATAGCAATCACATCAGGTGAAATTTCTCTTGACACTGGTTATTTAAAGAATGCTTCATTATCTTAACTCAAAAACTGGAAGCTAGAATATAGTCATATAAAACTATACACATATTAGTGGTGGGGTTACACATTGATCTGTCTAATGTTTAGAACAGTATTACCTTAACTAATAAGTATATCAAAGTGTATCAGATTGGTTTTTAGCTGCAAAATTGATTTATGCTATACTAACAGCCTAGTGGGCTGCTGTCTCTGGGGTCGCACAGAGTCGGACACGACTGAAGTGACTTAGCGGCAGCAGCAGCAGCAACATGCCAAAAAATCTTAGACTGTTCAGTCAATGTGATTTCTGTGCTTTTGTTTAAAATAAGAGACCACCAGAGGGTTGACTAAAAAACATGTATAACTTGAGAATTGCGAGTTAAGTTTTATTTGGGGCAAAATGAGGACTGCAGCCCAGCAGGCAGCATCTCAGATAGCTCTGAGAGACTGCTCCAAAGCAGCAGTGGGGGAAAGTCAATATATAAGGTCTTGGTGAAGGGGGAGTTCAATACCATGAAGCATTCATTTTACAAACGGTTTTTTGTTAGTCATGAGGATCTGATGTTTCCATGAAGGGATTTAGTGCTTCTCTAGACATGAGGAGATGCAAGGATTGAGATCATAAAATCTGTTCCTGAAAACATCCAACTATCTAAAGACTCCTCTCACCAGATTCCCTGGAGCATAGAGTGCCTCACTCCACCCTGAATTCTCTCAGAGGTTGTTGAAGGTCAGCAGCTATAGCAGCACGGAGTAGACGCAGATGGCAAATGTCTTTGTTATTCAGTCATTGGCAATGCTCTTGGTAAGTGCCAATTTGTAGTTGACAAGAGTATAGACCTGCTTCTAGTTGCATCTGACAGGCTCAAAATAAAATTAGTTTGACTAATTCTGTTATATGTACTAGTTTGGGGTCTAGTTTTTGAAGAGGTAGATGTATAGACTCTAAAGGAAGTTTTTTTTTTTTTTTTAAGTTAAATTTTATACTGTCTTATACTGAATGCACTGAACACCCTTTTCTTCCATCCTGACCACTGGCTTCCATACTCTCCTAGTGAAAATTGCAAATGATTACCATCTACCCCATCTGCAAATTAATAATATTTTACTCCAATTTTACACTTTCAGAGTTTCTAATACCCTTATATATGACTCTCATACATTACAGGTGGGTAAGGACATCAATTAATTTTGATCCCTCAAAATTTTTTAAAAGCTCTGTTTACATTGGATAGTTTCTCAGATTACACTTTGGGCTTTTAAAAAAATACAAAGCTAAGCTCTTCATTTCCTATCTTTCCTTTCCTATGGGGAGCTGATGTGAGATCGTGTGATTTGGGTTCTCTCACTCAAATACAAACAGAGACACAATAAAATTAAACTCTAGTAAAGGGTAAGCATGGGAACTTTCATATAATGGCGTTGGAGAGTGGTTGAGGTAGTGAGCTCAGTAGTGGTGACAAATTTCTGACTGTAACAGAGGTATTGTGATGCTAGGTTCTCCCCAGCACCTTCACCAAAGTTCTTTCTAGAGGCCCAGCATAGAGTAGTTTCTCTAGCTCTTTCAAGATTCTGTAGTCTAGCTAATGCTGCAGGATAAATCTCTCCCTTTATGCTTATTAACTAGGTGGAGTCCACTATGTGACCAGAAGGTTAGCAAAAAAACAAGAAAGTCAACTATGAACACACCAGTTCTTTATCAATGTAAATTACTAATTCCACTTCATCTACTTCCCCAAATTTTGGCATTCTCCATACTTGTTCAGCTTTATAAGAAATTGCCAAACTCTTCTTAAGTGGCTGAACTCTTGCATCCTCAGTAGCAATAATTGAGAATGAGTAGCTGTTGCTTTACATTCTCACCAGGCATTGATATTGTCGGTTTTATTTAAAAAAAATTTTTTTTTGCCACTTGCGAGTATATAGTTGAAACTCAACATTAAAAAACTAAGATTATGGCATCTGGCCTCATCACTTTAGGGTAAACAGAGGGGGAAAAGTTGAAGTGGTGACATATTTTATTTTCTTGGGCTCTAAAATCACTGCAGACAATGATTGCATCCTTGAAATTAGAGGATGCTTCCTCATTGGACAGCATATTAAAAATCAGAAATATCACTTTGCCAATGAAGGTCCATATAGTCAAAGGTATGGTTTTTCCAGTAGTAATGTACAGATGTGAGAGTTGGGCCACAAAGAAGGTTGAGCATCAAAGAACTGGTTCTTTCAAACTGTCATGTTGGAGAAGATTCTTGAAAGTCCCTTGGACTACAAGGAGATCAAACCAGTCAATCCTAAAGAAAATCAATCCTGATTATTCATTGGAAGGACTGATGCTGAAGCTGAAGCTCCAATACTTTGGCCACCTGATGTGAAGAACTGACTCATTAGAAAAGACCCTGATGCTGTGAAAGATTGAAGGCAGGAAGAGAAGGGGATGACAGAGGATGAGATGGTTGGATGGTATCACCAACTCAATGGACATGAGTTTGAACAAGCTTCAGGAGATGGTGAAGGACAGGGAAGCCTGGTGTGCTGCAGTCCTAGAGGTCACAGAGTCTGACATGACTGATTGATTGAACAACATTATGGAAGAGAATGTAAAAAAGAATATATATATTTATATATATGTATAATGGGTCACTCGGCTCTACACTTGAAACTAACACAACATTGTAAATCAGCTATACTTCAATAAATACATTTTTAGAAAGAAACAAATCTATTGCATATAGTCTTAACAATTATTCAGGAAAATATTGACAAAATTAGAGGATGAGGGAGAATGAGGTGGGGCAAACATAGATCCTTGAACATGTAAGACAGAATCTCCATGGGGACATTGATGGAGGGGAGCATGCTGAGGAGCAAAAGGTGAAGTTCTAGCTTGAGAGACGTGCAATTCAGTACTCATGTTAATCAAGGGAAGATGAGTAGTCAGTGCTGACACATGAAGTCTCTAAATCAGTGTTTTATGAATAGGTGACCACCAGATCTTAATTTTACTAAGAGGAAGCTTGCTTACTAAGAGGAATTTTTCTGAGGAAGCATGTTCTAAAATAAAATAATTTAGGAAATGCCTCATAAGCACACACTCATAGTGAAAGACAATACCTGTCAGTACGTTCAAGATTTTCAGAAGTTTCCTACATTGAGGCAACTTGTATTATTTGCTTTTCTCAGAATTTTCCAGACTTTTTTTTTTTTTTTCCCATGGCATACTCCTAGTCCATTTAATGAGCCTTGGAAAATGTTCTTGCATTTCCTTCCTCTTTTTTCTCATCATTTGTCTTTTCCATTTTCCAACAGAACTTGGACTGGAATGGCTTTTGCTTTTCTGTTAACAGAGTCTCCAAAGGCACACAGAATTTATCTTCTTTTTCCTTCTTTCCTGGAGAGTAGTGTTACATCATGAATTGTGTAACACTTAATCTTAATAGTGCCAAAGGCTGTGCTAAACATGTGCAAAGAAACAGTCCCATGCTATTCTTAGAAATGTGCCAAATCAGGGTGAATTTAATATACTTTATTTTGGCTACAGATTCCTCATATATTTAAAACCCTCAACATTGTTTTCCAACATTAAACTTTCAACAATTATTTCTTATTATAACAAGGATATACACTCATACAGAAATTCAGGCAATTTACCATGTTATGTTTTAGTGCTTAGACTTTGAATTGTACTAACGAAAAAAATCAAATAGTATGGCTATTGTTACTTAAATTGATATGTTTTGCTCCATGGAGAAACTTCTGCCTTATGTTCATTGAGGTGTCTCTGTTAGATGTGGCCTTAGATATCTTTAGCAATTCTAGTCACACTGTTTCAACCAGAATTAAAAATAGACTTTGAAATGAATGATATCAATACTAACTTTTAGCATGTTGGGATTAGATTTAATTTTTAATTTTAGTTTTCTTCATAATAGTGCTTAGGTTATTTCATGCAAGCTAATGGTTGTCCCCTATCTCTGTTTACATTTTCTTCCATTATCAGAATTTTAGCTTCAAATACAGCCTGGGTTTTGGCAAATAAGTGCCTCATTTGGGCTTCCCTTGTGGCTCAGCTGGTAAAGAATCTGCCCGCAATGCAGGAGACCTGGGTTCGATCCTGAGTTGGGAAAATCCCCTGGAGAAGGGAAAGGCTACCCTTACCACTATTTTGGCCTGAGGACTTTCACTTTCGCTTCCACAGCTACATAAAAATGAAGTCTCTATTTCATAGTCTCTCCTCCATTTAGATGTGGTTATATGAGTAAATTCAGGCCAAGAAGGATGTCAGTTGAAGCTCCAAATATTGGCTGCCAGAAGTCTTCCTTTGCTGTCATCTTTATCTCTCTAAAGCCTGAAGCTTGGGATCATTTTGAACTGTGAGGAATGCCATCTGTAGGGCAAGTTGCCTGGGACGGGCATGCTGTTAGAGATCCCTAACAGTGTCTCTAAACAGCATAATGCCCCACTAGACCACTTTCTCAGACTGTGACATACAACACAGAGAAAAACACACTCCTGTCTTGCTTGAAAATGGAAGTGTTATTCTCTCAGTCATGTCCAACTCTTTGCAACCCCAAGGACTGTAGCCTGCCAGGCTCCTCTGTTCATTATTTATTTATTTATTCATTAGCAGCCAAACCCAATAATACAGATATGAATGGAGATAGGTTAGGAATGTTGAGACAAGGAAAGCCTCATTGGGCTTATAGCTCTATTATACGAGAGAAACATCTTTTACAATAGTACATGCTGTACATGCCATTGTTTTACTTATTTATAATTAATTTATTATCATTTAAATATAAGTAATTTTAATGAACACATAAAATTCAAACAAGTGTCATGGAAAAACTACAGGCTAAAATGTTTAAATCCATAGGCTACAAGATTTAAAATCCAGTTTTATTGCTTACTTAAGTGTTATTATAGATTCCTTTTGAGCTTTCAAGTTCCTTAGTATATAATGCAGCTAAAAGAAGAGCTTTGAGAAGTAAATAAGACGATGTATTTAAAGTGTTTAACAAAATGCTCGCACATGGTAGACCCTTAATACTTATTAGTTCTTATTGTTCTCTCTCTATTGCAATAAAGTTTTTGTACCAAATACTGGAAGTTAGAGTCGGATGATAGAGATTATGATGGTGATAATGATGATGATGATGACAGCAACAACATAAAAGTATAATTTCTACCTTTAAGAAAAGGGGAAGAAAGACAATTTGTCTTCACCTTTCATAAAAAAACTTCACCTAAAACTTTTTGAGACAAGAGTGAGGTCTTCCATCATTTCAAGGTTTCTTTCTCTCTTTGGACCTCCCTACTGAGACTGCTCAGTTTTTCCAACTCTTTGCAGCCCCATGGACTGTAGCCTTCCGCGTTCCTGTGTCCATGGAATTCTCCAGGCAAGAATACTGGGGTGGGTTGCCATGCCCTCCAGGTGTTGAACCTGGGCCTGCATTGCAGGTAGTTTCTTTATCATCTTAGCTACCAGGGAAGACCCTACTAATGACCACAACAGTAATATAACAGAGAGGTACTTACAGAGTTGTCCTCAATGTGGACAAATGTATTTCCTTTAATCCTAGGTCAGACCAAGTTGTTTTTTTCTAAAAAATTCTTTATTGAATAATAGCCTAGTAGAGATATATTTATACTAAGTTAAAACTTTAGTGGTAACAGTTAATGTAGCTTCTCTTTGGAGCTCATTGCCCAGAACTTACATGCAAATCGCCCCTCAAGTCACCTGTGGCACTACTGATACAGCTAGATGCTAATTCTACCAAATTCAAACTTCCTGGGGCAAGACATTTCTGCTATATTAAGTGTCAGGGTATTTTGATAATTAGCAAAGCTTGGGATGTGGTGTGTAGTTTGGCACCTAAGTGTTGGCCTGCCTCAGTGAGGCACACAGAGGTGCTCTTTCACAAAACCTAGGTGTTCTCACATTTAGGATCCTTTATGAGAGCTACAGCAACCCACTCCAGTACTCTTGCCTGGCAAATCCCATGGACGGAGGAGCCTGGTAGGCTGCAGTCCATGGGGTCGCTAAGGACTGAGTGACTTCGCTTTCGCTTTTTACTTTCATGCATTGGAGAAGGAAATGGCAACCCACTCCAGTATTCTTGCCTGGAGAATCCCAGGGATGGGGGAGCCTGGTGGGCTGCAGTCTATGGGGTCGCACAGAGTTGGACCCAGATGAAGCGACTTAGCAGTAGCAGCAGCAGCATGAGAGCTATCCTGCTAGTCTCCTTTTTATTCCAGCATCACTCCCTCCTTAAGAATTTTGATCCTGTAATTTCCCTTCCTTCAATGAAAGGATATTTTCTATAGCAAGGATATAGCCTATCAATTTAATCACAAAAGATTAGTATATTATATAGATAGGAGAGAACATTTTCCTTATACAGTATGGTACAGTGACTTTTAAACTTTGTCATGCATCCGAATAACTGGAGTATTATATAAAACAGTTTTCTAGGCTTCACCCAAGAGCTTCTAATTTAGTGACTCAGGGCTCAGTTCAGTTCAGTCGCTCAGTCGTGTACGACTCTTTGTGACCCCATGGACTGCAGCATGCTAGGCCTCCCTTTTCATCACCAACTTCCGGAGTCTACTCAAACTCATCTCCATTGAGTCAGTGATGCCATCAAACCATCGCAGCCCCTGTTGTCCCCTTCTCTTCCCGCTTTCAATCGTTCCCAGCATCAGGGTCTTCTCAAATGACTCAGTTCTTTGCATCTTTGCCAAAGTATTGGAGTTTCAGCTTCAGCATCAGTCCTTCCAATGAATATTTAGGACTGATTTCCTTTAGGATTGACTGGTTGCATCTCCCTGCAATCCAAGGGACTCTCAAGAGTCTTCTCCAACACCACATTTCAAAAGCATCAATTCTTCGGCACTCAGTTTTCTTTATAGTCCAGCTTTCACATCCATACATGACCACTGGTAAAACCACAGCTTTGATAGATAGACCTTTGTTGGCAAAATAATGTCTCTGCTTTTTAATATGCTGCCTAGGTAGGTCATAACTTTCCTTTCAAGGAGCAAGTGAAGTAAAGTGAAGTCACTCAGTCGTGTCCAACTCTTTGCTACCCTGTGGACTGTAGCTGACCAGGCTCCTCCGTCCATGGGATTCTCCAGGCAAGAATACTGGAGCGGGTTGCCGTTTCCTTTTCCAGGGGAATCTTCCCGATCCAGGGATCGAACCCGGGTCTCCCGCACTGGAGGCAGACACTTTAACCTCTGAGCCACCAGGGAAGCCCTTCCAAGGAGCAAGTGTCTTTTAATTTCGTGGTTGCAGTCACCATCTGCAGTGATTTTGGAAAATATCCTCCAAAATAAAGTCTGTCACTGTATACACTGTTTTCCCATCTGTTTGCCATGAAGTGATGGGACCAGATGCCATGATCTAAGTTTTTTGAATGTTGACCTTTAAGCCAACTTTTTCACTCTTCACTTTCACCAAGATCTTCTTTAGTTCTTTGTTTTCTGCCATAAAGGTGATGTCATCTGCACATCTGAGGTTATTGATATTTCTCCTGGCAATCTTCATTCCAGCTTGTGCTTCATCCAGCCCAGCATTTCTCATGATGTACTCTGTATATAAGTTAAATAAGCAGGGTGACAATATATAGCCTTGATGTATTCCTTCTCCTATTTGGAACCAGTCTGTTGTTCCATGTCCAGTTCTAACTCTTGCTTCCTGACCTGCATACAGGTTTTTCAAGAGGCAGGTCAGGTGGTTTGGTATTCACATCTTTTGAAGAGTTTTCCACAGTTTATTGTGATCCACACAGTCAAAGACTTTGGCATAGTCAATAAAGCAGAAGTAGATATTTTCCTGGAACTCTCTTGCTTTTTCTTGATCCAATGGATGTTGGCAATTTGATCTCTGGTTCCTCTGCCTTTTCTAAATTCAGCTTGAACATCTGGAAGTTCATGGTTCACATACTGTTAAACCTGGCTTGGAGAATTTTGAGCATTACTTTACTAGTGTGTGAGATGAGTACATGGTCAAGTAGTTTGAGCATTCTTTGGCATTGCCTTTCTTAGGGATTGGAATGAAAACTGACATTTTCCAGTCCTGTTGCCACTGCTGAGTTTTCCAATTTGCTGGTCTACTGAGTGCAGCACTTTTACAGCATCATCTTTCAGGAGTTGAAATAGCTCACCTGGAATTCCATCACCTCCACTAGCTTTGTTCATAGCAATACTTCCTAAGGCCCACTTGATTTCTCATTCCAGGATGGATGCCTTAGGTGGTTGATCACATCATCATGGTTATCTAGGTCACAAAGATCTTTTTTGTAGAGTTCTTCTGTGTATTCTACAACCTCTTCTTAGTATCTTCTGCTTCTGTTAGGTCCATACCATTTTGGTTCTTTATTGTGCCCATCTTTGCATGAAATGTTCCCTTAGGATCTCTAATTTTCTTGAAGAGATCTCTATTCTTTCCCATTCTATTGTTTTTCTCCATTTCTTTGCACTTATCATTGAAGAAGGCTTTCTTACCTCTCTTTGCTATTCTTTGGAACTCTGCATTCAAATGGGTATATCTTTCTTTTTCTCCTTTGCCTTCTGCCTCTTTTCTTTTCACAGCTATTTGTAAGGCCTCCTCAGACAACCATTTTGCCTTTTTGCATTTCTTTTTCTTGGAGGTGGTCTTGATTTCTGCCTTCTGTACAATGTTGCAAACCTCTGTCCATAATTCATCATGCACTCTCTCTATCAGATCTAATCTTTTGAATCTATTTCTCACTCCCACGGTATAATCATAAGGGGTTTGATGTAGGTCATACCTGAATAGTCTAGTGGTTTTCCCTACTTTCTTCAATTTAAGTCTGAATTTGGCAATAAGGAGTTCATGATCTGAGGCACAGTCAGGCCCTGCAAATGGGACCTTTTGAAGGAGGTCGCCATTTTCTTCATTACCTCCACCATAGTTTGGCCTGAGGTAAATAACAGGGAGGAAACACAGCTCCAACCATCAGCAGAAAATTGTATTAAAGATTTACTGAGCATGTCCCCACCCATTAGAACAAGACCCAGTTTCCCCCTCAGTCAGTCTCTCCTCCCATCAGGAAGCTTCCATAAACCTCTTATCCTTATCCATCAGAGGGCAGACAGACTGAAAGCCACAATCACAGAAAACAAACCAATCTAAATACATGGACCACAGCCTTCTTTAACTCAATGAAACTATGAACCTTGCCGTGTAGGGCCACCCAAGATGAATGGGCCATGGTGGACAGTTCTGACAAAATGTGGTCCACTGGTAAGGGAATGGCAAACTACTTCAGTATTCTTGTCTTGAGAACCGCATGAACAGTATGAAAAGGCAAAAAGACAGGACACTGAAAGATGAATTCCTCAGGTCAGTAGGTGCCCAATATGCTACTGGAGATCAGTGGAGAAATAACTCCAGAAAGAATGAAGGGATGGAGCCAAAGCAAAAACAACACCCAGTTGTGGATGTGACTGGTGATAGAATTAAAGTCTGATGCTATAAAGAGCAATATTGCATAGGAACCTGGAATCTTAGGTCCATGAATCAAGGTACATTGGAAGTGGTCAAACAGGAGATGGCAAGATGAACGTCGACATTTTAGGAATCAGTGAACTAAACTGGATTGGAATGGGTAAATTTAACTCAGATGACCATTATTATCTACTACTGTTGGCAAGAATCCCTTAGAAGAAATGGAGTCGCCATCATAGTCAACAAAAGAGTCTGAAATACAGTATTTGGATGTAATCTCAAAAATGACAGAATGATCTCTGTTCATTTCCAAGGCAAGCCATTCAATATTACAGTAATCCAAGTCTATACCTGACCAGTAATGCTGAAGAAGCTGAAGTTGAATGGTTCTATGAAGACCTATAATATTTTCTAGAACTAATACCCCCAAAATATGTCCTTTTCATTACAGGGGACTGGAATACAAAAGTAAGAAGTCAAGAAATACCTGGAGTAACAGGCAAATTTGGCCTTGGAGTACAAAATGAAGACAGGCAAAGGCTAATAGAGGTTTGTCAAGAGCACGCATTGGTCATAGCAAACACCCTCTTCCAACAACACAAGAGACAACTCTACACATGGGCATCACCACATGGTCAATACTGAAATCAGATTGATTATATTCTTTTGCAGCCAAAGATGAAGAAGTTCTATACAGTCAGCAAAGACAAGATTAGGAGCTGACTGTGGCTCAGATCATGAACTCCTTTTTGCCAAATTCAGTAACTTGGAGGTAGATTCTTAAAAGTTTACACTTCTAACAAGTACCTAGGTGGTGCTGATACTTTGTGGCTAGGTGCTACAATTTAAGAATCACTGAAAAATAAAGTCAATAAACACTATCACATGTGATAAATGAATATAGTTTGTGCAAAAGTGAGAGTGATTATACTTGCTCCATTGATCAAAGGACATATCTCATATATGGGAACTTCGCGGAGAACTTTGTGATTGACTCAAAGGAGAAGCAAGAGATGGAGATGAAAATTTCAAGAAGAGATTGTGTGAGTAGAAGTCATGTGTTTTTCAGAGGTGTATCAAAAGGGTGTGGATGAAGTATACAGTTTGTGAAAGGGAAAAATGGGAAAGATTTAATAGTTTAGTGCAAAATACTTCTTAAAACAATAATTTAATATTTTAATTTGGTTAAATGTACCTTAAAGAAAGATACATTATTTTAGTTTTGGAAGTTACTTAGCAAAAGAAGAAAGACAATTTCTTCATTTATCTTTGAAGTACTGAATGTATTCAGAGAAGTCATTAAGTATCTAAAGCAGGGCTTTCCTTTAAAGAGAAAATTATCTGTGTTGTGATTTGAATGGATTGAGCTTGGTTAATTTTATATATTTCTGGAACAGATTAAAGAATTTCAGAAAAAAGCAATCTTCCAATTCTCTATATTTTGTATAATTCAGGGTGTTCATTTCTTTAGAGGACAATGATTCTTTGATATGTGGGAAAAATGTTTTCCTTTAATAAATGATCAGCTTATTTTTAAGGGATTAAAGATCTGTATTTAGGACAAAATAGCATACTGTGCTTTCCCAAACACAGCATCAATGATATCATGTTGGAACCTTGGAACTGGTGATGCTGACAGTAACAAATCTTTTAGACTACAGAAGTTATTTACGCCTATTGTGTGTGTAAATCAGGACTGATAACTTCTTCTGCCTACCTGGTTGTTAAACATTTACCAATTGCTGGATTACTGAATATATCATGATATGACATGTTATGCTATAAACAAATATAAAGATCCAAGAGCATAAATAAAAAAGAAGCCACAGGCAGAGCAAGGAATGCCTAAATTGATATCTGTCTCTGAGTCTTGGGCTAATCTCTCTTTGACTTAATTTTTATGTCCTTGCAAGACAGAGAAACAAGCAATTGGGCACACAAAGTGTGAGGTGGTATGAGACCACTGCAAACAGACACAGTACAAAAACAGGACAATTAAAAGGTGAACATCTAAATGAAAAAGGAAAAAAAAAATTACACTCATGTAATGAGACTAGGAAAAATCTTGTTTGTCATGGCCTAAAATCTGAGTAAAAAATTTCAAGTTCCTTTTGAGAAAATGAAGGCACTAGATTTTCTTCTCTTGGGTTTTGGGATTCTAATTTACAGTACATGTGCCTTCTGGCATAAATTTCAAAAAGTGCCAAACATTGATTGAGTCAGATTATACTTTTGGGACACAATTGAGTTAAATTAAAATCAGTAACAAATCTAACTTTAAAAAATATGTTGTGAATTTAAAACATTTATAAATAATCCATGTCCAAACCAGAAGTTGCATTATTAATATAAATTTTAAAACATTTAGACCCGTTGGTCTAAATAAGAAAATATTTTACATCAGCTGTATATAGATATTTCTGCTGACAAAGCCTGGAATCAGTGATCTCCCCAGCCAGAAACAAGCATTCTGGCCCAATCTTGATTGTTTCTGATCATCGCTCTCTGATGAAAAGAGTCAGAGGTCATTCGACAAATGGATGAGTTGATGTCTGAAATGAAGTATGAGGACAGAATGGTGTGGAAATTACTGAAAAAAGTATACATATCAACAAGACACATAAGCATTATTAAAGGAGCTTCCACTGACCAATCTGAGTATCAAAGTCAATAAGGATAGAATGGGTTATAACTCAATGAATGAAGTGGGAATCCCTAGGACAATACTGACATAGAGATACAGAAGAAGAAAAAAAGATAAATACTTGTCCCATGCCAACTAATAGATACAGAAGAAAAAATGAACCTCAAAAACTCTTCACTTGTCACTCTTCAAAGTAATGATTGATATATTCAAGAATTTCAATGGGTGCTAAAGCAAATTAATTAGAAGGGAGAAACTTTACAATGGAGAAACCTCATGTATTCCATGTTCACCAAGTGATCAAAGTTAATGTTAATGGGACAAACATACATTATGCTCCTTTCTTTTTGATTCAGTTCTGGTAATATTTACTTGATCACATCCCATTTTCTGTTTTCTCTTTCAATTACTCCAATTATGTATCAATTTTATTCTCATAGACTGGTCCTCTGTTTCTCTTCTTTTAAAATTATCCTCCTTTCTTCCATTGCTCTTTTCTATTTTGTTATTTCTGGAAGATTTCCTAAGCGAAAGCGAAAGTGAAGTCGCTCAGTCGTGTCCGACTCTTTGCGACCCCGTGGACGGTAGCCCACCAGGCTCTTCCGTCCATGGGATTCTCCAGGCAAGAATACTGGAGTGGGCTGCCATTTCCTTCTCCAAGGGATCTTCCCGACCCAAGGATCGAACCCAGGTCTCCCACATTGCAGGCAGATGCTTTAACCTCTGAGCCACCAGGGAAGCTAAGAGTTTTTATTGTACAGAACTCTCTTTGTTAAAAAAAATGTTTCTGCACATTGCTTCATAATACCATTTTATTGTTATTTCATGCATCCAGTCTTATATTTCTGAGATATTTAATACTAGGGTTTTTGTAATGTCTTCATTTTGCATTATTTATGTTTTCTCCAAATTTCTTTTGTTTATTTATTTTGGTTTCTCTCTTTCATATGAAATGCTTCATATTTGGCAGTCCTCCATTGTCTATTTATGTTTAAGATGATAAGCTGATTGGAAACTGTGTGCCTGGAAGGACTTTGAGCTTTTCTGAAGGATAACTTGGGTCTTTGGTGGTGGTACATTTTTTTCCCTAATTCCCTTCCTTTAACTTGTCAGATTATTCACAAAAGACTATCAATCTTCTACTTGGAAGGACAACTGCCAACATCTCAGGAGATAAATGAGGGAAGGAATTTAGAAGCCTCAATATTCAGTAGTGAAATTTATTTCAATCCTTTAATTTTCAATTTAGTACTCCAACACCTAAAACCCAGAGAACTTTTGTTTTGCAGTATCTAGACACTGAACTTTGGGTCTTACCTCGTGATGGGAGATTGACAGTCTATAGTTATGCAGAGTTGGTGTCTAATTACTTTATAAATAGACATTTAAATAGTCCACCTATTTTTTGGTCACCCCTTCACTATTGCTTCTAGAAAGAGTTGATGCCATTGACTTCTGAGCCTTTAGGAGCCCCTTCAACATAAATCAGGTAATTTCTTGATTTCACTGCTTGATAAGGGATCAGATCCTTTGATCCTATTACTGAGTCACTACCCATCTATCTACTTTTTGTTGTGCTGTGCTCAGTCATGTCCAAATCTTTGCTACCTCATGGACTGTAGCCCACCATGCTCCTATGTTCATTAAAATTTCCAGGCAAGAATATTGGAATGGGTTGCATTTTCCTACTCCATCTTCTTTTTAGCTCTCAAAATTTAGTTTTGTATTCTCCTTTTCCTTATCCTTTATGATATTGGTTCATACTTTTAAAAATCCATTTGCTAAACAAATGGAACCTAATCAAACTTACAAGCTTCTGTACACAAAGGAAACCACAAACAAAATGAAAAGATAATCTACAGACTGGGCGAAAATATTAGCAAATGATGCAACTGACAAGGGCTTAATTTTCAAAGTAAACAAATAGTTTATACAACTCAATAACTCCAAAAAAAACAAACAAACCAATCAAACAAACCAATCAAACAATGGGCAGAAAATCTAAATAGACATTTATACAAAGAAGACACACAGATGGTCAATGGGCACATAAAAAGATGCTCAACATTACTAATTATTCACATCAGTTCAATTCAGTGGCTCAGTTGTGTCTGACTCATTTTGACCCCATGAACTACAGCATACCAGGCTTCCTTGTCCATCACTAACTCCCAAAGCTTGCTCAAATTCATGTCCATTGAGTTGGTGATGCCATCCAACATCTCATCCTCTGTCATCCCCTTCTCCTGCTAATTATTAGAGAAATGCAAATCAAAATCACAATGAGTACCACCATACAATGATCAGAATGGCCATCATGAAAAAGTCAACAAATAACAAATGCTTAAGAGGGTGTGGAGAAAAGGGAACCCTCCTACACTGTTGGTTGGAATTAAGTTGGTGCACCACTATGGAAAACAGTGCAGATCTTCCACAAAACACTAAAAATAGAATTGCCTTATGATCAGGCAATCCTACTCCTGGGCATATACCTGGAAAAAACCTAAAATTTGAAAAGATACATGCACCCTAATGCTTATTGAAGCATTATTTACAATAGCCAGGACATGCAACAATCTAAATATCCATCAACAGAGGAATGGATAAAGAGGATGTGGTACATATATACAGTGGAATACTACATAGTATTGTATACTACCTACATTAAAAAGAATAAAATACTGTCATTTGCAGCAACGTGGATGAACTTAGAGATTATGATATGAAATGAAATAAGTCAGCAAGAGAAAGACAAATACCATGTGGTATCACTTATACGTGGAATCTAAAATATGACAAAAATGAAGCTGTGAAATAGAAACAGACTCACAGACACAGAGAATAGACTTGTGATTGTCAAAGGGGAGAGTCATGGGGGGGACTGAATTGGGATTTGAGACTAGCAGATACATATGCAAACTACTTTATATGGAATAGATAAACAACAAGGTTCTACTGTATAGCACAAGGAACTATATTCAATACCTGTGATAAACCACAATGAAAAAGAATATTAAAATGTATATACACACACACTCTCACACACGTAAGAGACATGGGTTTGATCACTGGGTCAGGAAGCTCCCCTGAAGGAGGGCATAGCAAACCACTCCAGTACTTTTGTCTGGAGAATTCCATGGACAGAAAAGCCTTGTGGCCTACAGTCCATAGCAGTGCACAGAGTCAACATGAATGAAGCAACTTAGCATGCACACACACACACACACACACACATATATATATACACATAGTTGTTCAGTCACTAAGTCATGTCTGACTCTGTGCAATCTGTAGCCCCAGGCTCCTCTGTCCATGGAATATCCCAGGCAAGAATACTGGGGTAAGTTGCCATTTTCTTCTCCAGGGATCTTCCCAAATCAGGGATCAAACTCCAGTCTCCTGCATTGGCAGGCAGATGCTTTACCACTGAGTCACCAGGGAAGCCCCAAATGTGTGTGTATATATATATACATGTGTATGCACATATATATATGACTGAATCATTTTGCTATATAGCATAAATTAATACAGTATTATAAATCAGCTATACTTCAATAGAAAATAAATAAATGTAATAAAAATAAATTTGTTGCTATGTTAGAATTTTTTTCTTTAAGGCAAGAAATAATGACTTGATTTGGAAAGCTGGCAGGCTGAGAAGCTGACAGACTAATGTCTCAAAATATCCATTTTGTCCAGGTCTGGATGCTAGTTTCTTTTATAGAATAGAGATGGAGAGGAGGTAAGGAAACAAAGTAAAAAGGTCTTAAGTATTGCAAATATCGCCTAGAAAGACCAGCCTCTGGGAGAAAACGTGTTAATTTCTTCTTTTTCTGTAGCTTTACAGGTAGATACAGGTATTATTATTTACTTATTTTTTGGCCATGCCATGTGATATGTAGGAGTTTAGTTCCTGCCCGTGGATTGAACCTGCACCCCTTGTATTGCAAGGCAAAATCTTAACGACTGGACTATCAGGGAATTCCCTTAGAATTCTTAGAATACTAGAGCTTAATGCATATTTTCAAAGTGAAAACATAAAGTGAATATTGAAAAGCAATTTGGAAAAATTTAAAGTCCCTAGAATCTGTAATGCTAAAGAATCCTAAAGGGGGGCTTTTTTGTACATCTTTCATTTTAATTTTCCCTTAATTTGGCAAGATCTAAGAGTAGGAAAGCCTGAGGGAAGCTGTTTTTTTTTTTTTTTTAATTGTGAGAGTAAGCTTTCATATCTGGAGAAGGCAGCAATCAAGCTAATCTGTGACAAGTTGTAAAAGCCTACATAAAAACCAAATTGTGCCAATAACTGCTCTGAGCATTTAATTCATACATTATCTCAAATAAATTTTACATCAACGGGCTTCTCAGGTGGTGTTACGGTAAAGAATCCGCCTGCCAATGCAGGCGACACAAGAGACAAAGTTTAGATCCTTGGGTCAGGAAGACTCCCTGGAAGAGGAAATGGCAACCCACTTCAGTATTGTTGCCTGGGAAACCCCATGGACAGAGGAGACTGGTGCAATACAGTCCATGGAACTGTATAATGGAAACAGTTAGCGACTTTATCTTATGGGGCTCCAAAAACACTGCAGATGGTGACTGCAGCCATGAAATTAAAAGACAATTGCCTATGACCAAAATAGAAAACATATTAAAAAGCAGAGACATTATTTTGCCAACAAAGGTCTGTCTAGTCAAAGTTTATGGTCTTCCAACAGTCATGTATGGATGTGAGAGTTGGACTATAAAGAAAGCTGAGCACCAAACCATTGATGCTTTTGAACTGTGGTGTTGGAAAAGACTCTTGAGAGTCTCTTGGACTGCAAGGAGATCCAACCAGTCCATTCTAAAGGAAATCAGTCCTGAATATTCATTGAAAGGACTGAAGCTGAAGCTGAAACTCCAATACTTTGGCCACTTGATGCGAAGAACTGACTCATTGGAAAAGACCCTGATGCTGGGAAAGATTGAAGGCAGGAAGAGAAGGGGATGACAGAGGATGAGATGGTTTGATGGCATCACCAACCCAATAGACATGAGTTTGTGCAGGCTCCAGGACTTGGTGATGGACAGTGAAGCCTGGCATGCTGCAGTTCACGGAGTTGTGAAGAGTCAGACATGACTGAGCACACACAAAGCACGTGTGCAATTCTTATATCTGTGAAATAATCATGTTTATTTTCATTCTACTGATGAGAAAATTGTGGGTGGGAGAGGTGAATTAATTCACTTGCTATTATCTAACTGATTTTGGAAAGCAAAGCATTTGATACTCTAGTCCAATTGATTCCAAATCTGTTTTTAACCACTGCATGATAAAGAACTGAAAAACATTAATCAAACTTCTTTGGTATGCATCACTTCTCAGATTGACCTGAATGCTGAACAAAAATATTATTCAAAAATTTATTCCTCTATTAAAGGCATAACCTAAAAATTGTGCTTGATTTGCTTATGAACTGAAACATAATGTGTGTGCATCTGATTCATGCCATTGTTATCTAAGATTCTTGATAATGTCTATAGTGGGAAATTATTAGACTATATGCAAAACTAGAGGAAGCAAAACTAATTTCCACTTAATTAGGACAAAGTATCTCCATGAGGGCATGTATAGAAAGTTATGTTTTAGGTTATTGTACTGAGTGTAAGCTGGGCTCATTATATTCTGTATTTTTTGTTTGTTTTACCAGAAAATAAAACAGAAACTTGAAAGCATACCAGAATTATAATCTGAGCTGTTTTCGATGTATTAATAACATAACTTAATTCAATACAGCTTTATAAATTAAATCTGACTTTCAATATTAGTTGAACATGTGCTGGTAAAACTTCTATTTTAATGGTCACTGGGTAAACATAAAATTACATGTTTACTAGATGACTTGTACTATAATTCTAGATTGGTTACTAATGTAAGTTATTTACAGATTTCCATATCCTGCTTCCCTTAGAAAAATATAAGGTATATTTACTGTGGAGAATGCAAAAACTATTCGCTAGTAATACTGGGGAACCATGTCTACCCCTATACCTGAAGGAGCAAGGAAAGGAGATGGTTACTATACCCCCAAACAATAGCGATATGAGGGGCACAACTGGGCAGGAGAAAGATCTTTTGGCAGGGAGAGGATCAGAGGAATAAATACCCAGATCTCACTCTCCTCTTTCCCTCCAATCTCTATTGCTGTCTCCTATTGTCCAAACTCAGATTCATGTCAGAGATCAAAGAAATCTACAGACACAATTATGTAGTCTCTGGAACAATGGAAGGGTGCAAATAGATGATGAGTTGATTCAGAATGGCAAAATGAAGTGTCTGCCAGAGTAGGAAGGCAAGTTAGCCAACGTTTACTAATCATTCACTGTAATCAGAAGACCTTTGGAAGCTAAAATGAATGACAGGCTCCATTCTTCATAAAAACAATCAAGCTAATGAAACAGACATGAAAGAAGTAAAGGTATTATTACATGATCACACTTAAACATTTAACAAATAGATGGTAGAAAAGTGCTGATACAAATAAAGATAGTGTGGGTAAAAAAAGTTAAGACATCAAGAAATACCTATATAAATAATTATTTCAAGTTAGTGAAATTTCCATTTTAAGCTTTTGTTTTGCTCTCACATTTACATACTTATGAAAAATCCTTTAGAGACACGATAGGTTGGTTATTTAGAAATACTAATTATTTAAAATTATTTACTTATTAGGTGCCCAATATGCTACAGGAGATAGTTAAGAAATAACTTCAGAAAGAATGAAGGGATGGAGCCAAAGCAAAAACAATACCCTGTTGTGGATGTGACTGGTGATAGAAGCAAGGTCCGATGCTGTAAAGAGAAATATTGCATAGGAACCTGGAATGTTAGGTCCATGAATCAAGGCAAATTGGAAGGGGTCAAACAGGAGATGGCAAGGGTGAACATCAACATTCTAGGAATCAGGAGCTAAAATGGACTGGAATGGGTGAATTTAACTCAGATGACCATTATATCAACTACTGTGGGCAGGAATCCCTTATAAGAAACGGAGTAGCCATTATGGTCAACAAAAGAATCTGAAATGCAGTACTTGGATGCAATCTCAAAATGACAGAATGATCTCTGTTCGTTTCCAAGGCAAACCATTCAATATTACAGTAATCGAAGTCTATGTCCCAACCAGCAACACTGAAGAAACTGAAGTTGAACGGTTCTATGAAGACCTACAAGACCTTTTAGAACTAATACCCAAAAAAGATGTCCTTTTCATTATAGGGGACTGGAATACAAAAGTAGGAGTCAAGAAACACCTGGAGTAACAGGCACATTTGGCCTTGGAATACGGAAGGAAGCAGGGCAAAGACTAATAGAGTTTTGCCAAGAGAATGCCCTGGTCATAGCAAACACCCTCTTCCAACAACACAAGAGGACTCTACATATGGACATCACCAGATGGTCAACACTGAAATTAGACTGACTATATTCTTTGCAGCGAAAGATGGAGAAGCTCTGTACAGTCAGCAAAAACAAGACCGGGAGCTGACTGTGGCTCAGATCATGAACTCCTTATTGCCAAATTCGGACTTAAATTGAAGAAAGTAGGGAAAATCATTAGACCATTCAGGAATGACCTAAATCAAATCCCTTATGATTATACAATGGAAGTGAGAAATAGATTTAAGGGACTAGATCTGATACATAGAGTGCCTGATGAACTATGGACAGAGGTTCGTGACATTGTATAGGAGACAAGGATCAAGAGCATCCTCATGGAAAAGAAATGCAAAAAAGCACAATGGCTGTGTGAGGAGTCCTTACAAATAGCTGTGAAAAGAAGAGAGGTGAAAAGCAAGGGAGAAAAGGAAAGATATTCTCATTTGAATGCAGAGTTCCAAAGAATAGCAAGGAGAGATAAGAAAGCCTTCCTCAGCGATCCATGCAAAGAAATAGGGAAAACAACAGAATGGGAAAGACTAGAGATCTCTTCAAGAAAATTAGAGATACCAAGGGAACATTTCATTCAAACATGGGCTCCATAAAGGATAGAAATGGTATGGACCTAACGGAACCAGAAGATATTAAGAAGAGGTGGCAAGAATACACAGAATAACTCTACAAAAAAGATCTTCATGACCAAGATAATCACGATGGTTTGATCACTCATCTAGAGCCAGACATCCTGGAATGTGAAGTCAAGTGGGTCTTAGAAAGCATCACTACGAGCAAAGCTAGTGGAGGTGATGGAATTCCAGTGGAGCTATTTCAAATCCTGAAAGATGATGCTGTGAAAGTGCTGCACTCAATAGGCCAGCAAATTTGGAAAACTCAGCAGTGGCCACAGGACTGGAAAAGGTCAGTTTTCATTCCAATTTCAAAGAAAGCCAAAGAATGGTCAAACTACCTCACAATTGCACTCATCTCACATGCTAGGAAAGTAATGCTCAAAATTCTCCAAGCCAGGCTTCAGCAATACTTGAACCGTGAACTTCCAGATGTTCAAGCAGGTTTTAGAAAAGGCAGAGGAACCAGAGATCAAATTGCCAACATCCACTGGATCATGGAAAAAGCAAGAGAGTTTTAGAAAAACATCTATTTCTGCTTTCTTGACCTATGCCAAAGCCTTTGACTGTGTGGATCACAATAAATTGTGGAAAATTCTGAAAGAGATGGAAATACCTGACTACCTGAGGCCTGCCTCTTGAGAAATTTGTATTCAGGTCAGGAAGCAACAGTTAGAACTGGAAATGGAACAACAGACTGGTTCCAAATAGGAAAAGGAGTATGTCAAGGCTGTATATTGTCACCCTGCTTATTTAACTTCTATGCAGAGTACATCATGAGAAACGCTGGGCTGGAAGAAACACAAGCTGGAATCAGGATTGCTGAGAGAAATATCAATAACCTCAGCTATGCAGATGACATCGCCCTTATGGCAGAAAGTGAACAGTGGCTGACTTTATTTTGGGGGGCTCCAAAATCACTGCAGATGGTGATTGCATCCATGAACTTAAAAGACACATACTCCTTGGAAGGAAAGTTATGACCAACCTAAACAGCATATTAAAAAGCAGAAAAATTACTTTGCCAACAAAGGTCCATCTAGTCAAGGCTATGGTTTTTCCAGTGGTCACATATGGATATGAGAGTTGGCGTGTGAAGAAAGCGGAGTGCCAAAGAATTGATGCTTTTGAACTGTGGTGCTGGAGAAGACTCTTGTGAGTTCCTCAGACTGCAAGGAGATCTAACCAGTACATCCTAAAGGAGACCAGTCCTAGGTGTTCATTGGAAGGACTGATGCTGAGGCTGAAACTCCAATACTTTGGCCACGTCATGCGAAGAGTTGACTCATTGGAAAAGACCCTGATGCTGGGAGGGATTGGGGGCAGGAGGAGAAGGGGACGACAGAGGATGAGATGGCTTGATGGCATCACCGACTCGATGCATGTGAGTTTGGGTGAACTCCGGGTATTGGTGATGGACAGGGAGGCCTGGCGTACTGCAGTTCATGGGGTCGCAAAGAGTTGGACACGACTGAGCGACTGAACTGAACTGAACTGAATTATTTTAAAAAAAAAATTTGTGTGTGTAAAATATTCGAGTTTTTATATGTAACACTTTTATCTTTTGTAATGTGCCTTTAAGTTGTACAATAGCTAATTTGGATGTAGAATCATGTTTCACAGAATTTTAAATGATAAAAACTAAGTTATAAGCACTGTTTGAGTTCTAATATTAACTTTTATTGGAGTATAGTTGCTTTACAATATTGTGTTCAGTTAAGTTCAGTTCAGTGGTTGAGTCATGTCCATGCTTTGCGACCCCATGGACTGCAGCATGCCAGGCCTCCCTGTCTGTCACCAACTCCTGTAGCCTGCACAAACTCGTGTCCATCGAGTCAGTGATGCCATCCAACTATCTCATCCTCTGTTGCACCCTTCTCCTCCTTCCATCCCAGCATCAGGGTCTTTTCAAATGAGTCAGTTCTTTGCATCAGGTGGTCAAAGTATTGGAGCTTCAGTATCAGTCCTTGCAATAAAGATTCAGGACTGATTTCCTTTAGGATTGACCAGTTGGATCTCCCTGCAGTCCAAGGGATGCTCAAGAGTCTTCTCCAACACTACAGTTCAAAAGCATCAACTCTTCGGTGCTCATTTTCTTTATGGTCCAACTCTCACATCCATACAGGACTACTGGAAAAACCGTAGCCTTGACTAGATGGACCTTTGTTGGCAAAGTAATCTCTCTGCCTTTTAATATGCTGTCTAGGTGGGTCATAGCTTTTCTTTCAAAAAGCAACTGTCTTTTAATTTCATGGCTACAGTCACCATCTGCACTGATTTTGGAGCCCAAAAATATAAAGTCTGTCACTATTTCCATTGTTTTTCATAAATTTGCCATGAAGTCATGGGACCATATGCCATGATACTAGTTTTTTGAATGTCGAGTTTTAAGCCAGCTTTTTCACTCTCCTCTTTCACCTTCATCAAGAGGCTCTTTAGTTCCTCTTCACCTTCTGCCGTAAGGGTGGTGTCATTTCCATATCTGAGGTTATTGATATTTCTCCTGGAAATCTTTATTTTAGTTTTTCCTTCAACCAGCCCAGCATTTTGCATGATGTACTCTGCACATAAGTTAAATAAGCAGGGGACAATATACAGCCTTGACATACTCCTTTCCCAATTTGGAACTAGTCCATTTTTTCATCGGAGAAGGCAATGGCACCCCACTGCAGTACTCTTGCCTGGAAAATCCCATGGGAGGAGGAGCCTGGTACGCTGCAGTCCATGGCATCGCTAAGAGTCAGACACAATTGAGCGACTTCACTTTCAGTTTTCACTTTCATGCATTGGAGAAGGAAATGGCAACCCACTTCAGTACTCTTTCCTGGAGAATCCCAGGGATGGCAGAGTCTGGTGGGCTGCCGTCTGTGGGGTTGCACAGAGTTGGACACGACTGAAGCGACTTAGGAGCAGCAGCAGCATTTTTCCATTTATGGTTTTAACTGTTGATTCTTGACCTGAATACAGATTTCTCAGGAGGTATGTAAGGTGGTCTGGCATTCCCATCTCTTTCAGAATTTTCCACAGATTGTTGTAATCCACATAGTCAAAGGCTTTGGCATAGTCAATAAAGCAGAAGTAGATATTTTTCTGGAACTCTCTTGCTTTTTCTATGATCCAACGGATGTTGGTAATTTGATCTCTGGTTCCTCTGCCTTTTCTAAATCCAGCTTGAACATCTGGAAGTTTTCAGTTTACTACTGTTGAAGCCTTGTATGGAGAATTCTGAGTATTAGTTTGCTAGCCTGTAAGCAATTGTGCAGTAGTTTGAACATTTTTCCACATTGTCTTTCTTTGGGATCAGAATGAAAACTGACCTTTTCCAGTCCTTTGGCCACTGCTGAATTTTCCAAATTTGCTGGAATATTTAGTGCAGCACTTTCACAGCATCATCTTTTAGAACTTGAAAAATCTCAGATGGAATTCCATCAACTCCACTAGGTTTGTTTGTAGTGATGCCTCCGAAGACCCACTTGACTTCGCATTCCAGGATGTTCGGCTCTAGGTGAATGACCACACCATCCTGGTTATCTGGTTCATGAAGATCTTTCTGTATAGTTTTTCTGTGTATTCTTGCCACCTGTTCCTGATATCTTCTGCTTCTGTTATGTCCATATCATTTCTGTTCATTTTTGTCCCCACCTGTGCACAAAATGTTCCCTTGGTATCTCTAATTTTCTTGAAGAGATCTCTAGTCTTTGCCATTCTATTGGTTTCCTCTATTTCTGTGCATTGATCACTGAGGAAGGCTTTCTTATCTTTCCTTGCTTTTGTTTGGAACTCTACATTCAAATGGGTATAACTTTCCTTTTGTCCTTTGCCTTTAGTGTCTCTTTTCCCAGCTATTTGTAAGGCCTCCTCAGACAACCATTTTGCCTTTTTGCATTTCTTTTTCTTGGGAATTCTCTTGATCACTGTCTCCTATACAATGACATAGTTCATCAGGGACTCTGTCTGTCAGATGTAATCCCTTGAATCTACTTGTCACTTCCACTGTATAATCATAAGGGATTTGATTTAGATCACACCTGAATGGTCTAGTCGTTTTCCCTACTTCAATTTAAGTCTGAATTTGGCAATTAAGAGTTCATGATCCAAGCCACAGTCAGGTCCTGGTCTTGTTTTTGCTGACTGTATAGAGCATCTCCATCTTTGGCTGCAAAGAATATAATCAATCTGATTTTGGTACTGACCATCTGGTGATGTCCATGTGTAGAATCTTCTCTTGTGTGGTTGGAAATGGTCTTTGCTATGGCCAGTGTGTTCTCTAGGCAAACCTCTGTTACCCTTTGCCCTACTTCATTTTGTACTCCAAGGCCAAATTTGCCTGTTACTCCAGGTATTTCTTGACTTTCTACTTTTGCATTTCAATGATGTACAGGACATCGTTTTATGGTATTAGTTTTAGAAGGTCTTGTAGTTTATCATAGAACCATTCAACTTCAGCTTCTTCGGCATTAGTGGTTGGGGCATAGTCTTGGATTACTGTCATATTGAATGGTTTGCCTTGAAAACGAACAGAGATCATTCTGTCATTTTTGAGATTGCACCCAAATACTGCATTTCGAAACATTTTGTTGACTCTGAGGGCTACTTCATTTCTTCTAAAGGATTCTTGCCCTTACATATAATGGTCATGGTAGATATAATGGTCATCTGGATTAAATTTGCCCATTGCGGGAGAAGGCAATGGCACCCCACTCCAGAACTCTTGCCTGGAAAATCCCATGGATGGAGGAGCCTGGTAGGCTGCAGTCCATGGGATCGCGAAGGGTCAGACATGACTGAGCTACTTCACTTTCACTTTTCACTTTCATGCATTGGAGAAGGAAATGGCAACCCACTCCAGTGTTCTTGCCTGGAGAATCCCAGGGATGGGGGAGCCTGGTGGGCTGCCATCTATGGGGTCGCACAGAGTCGGACACGACTGAAGTGACTTAGCAGCAGCAGCAGTCCATTTTAGTTCACAGATTCCTAAAATGTTGTGTTAGTTTCTACCTATATAGCAAAGTGATTCAGCCATACATACAAATACATGCTCTCTTTTTTGGATTTCTTTCCCATTCAAGACACCTCAGAGCATTAATTAGAGTTTGCTATGAGATGGCTGGATGGCATCACTGACTTGATGGACCTGAATTTGGGTGAACTCTGGGAGTTGGTGATGGACAGGGATGCCTGGCGTGCTGCAATTCATGGAGTCGCAGAGTCGGACATGACTGAGCAACTGAACTGAACTGGACTGAACTGATGCTATAGAGTAGGTTCTCATTAGGTATCTATTTTATACATAGTATCAATAGTGTATATGTATCAATCCCAGTCTTATGATTCCTGGCTCCCTGTCCTTTCCCCCTTGGTATCCATACATTCCTTCCCTATGTTTATGTCTCTATTTCTGCTTTGCAAACAAGATCATAAAAAGAATGAAATTGGGTTATTTGTAGAGACGTGTGTGGACCCAGAGTCTGTCACACATAGTGAAGTATTAAGTCAGAAAGAGAACAGATATAGTATATTAACACATATATGTGGAATCTAGAATGATCTTATCCACTGAATAATTTTCCAAGTTGGTTCAGTGATTGTATTTTCAGATTCTACTAATTATTTCAGTTTAATGTTCATCTTTACTATAAAAATCCAACTCGTTGGAAGATATAATAATCTGAGGATTATATAAATAATCTGAGGATGTGACCACCAGTTGCCCTTTCACCCGTACCCAGGTGATTGGAGGCTCCTCCCTCCATCCCCCATGCTCAGTCTTAGGAAAGTATGTTCTGCCCATGATTCCCACAGTGGGGTTCATTTTCCAGAACATAGCCTTGAGAGCAAAGCATTGTTGAAACTATCTGGATGGTAAGCATGACTGAATGCTTTAAGGTCCCTACATTAACATGATTCTGGCCAGTGAGTGCGGAGATCTACTTATCTTGGAGCCAATTAAGATGAGCCTTGTAAGTAAGTTCCCTTTCTTATTAAAGCTGCCACCTACCAATCTGGAAGATTCTGCCTCTTTCTTGAGTCTTTCCTTGCCTTCCAAGTCTAAGGCCAATTTCAGATTTCACCCTGGAAGCTGTCCAGTTTATAAAACAACATTTATGTGTCTAGTTTTTTTCATGGTGAAGAAGCTGAATGAAAAACTTGATATTTATTCCCTGAGTACAGAGGTGAGAAATGATTTCTTTTTTACTCAGAAAAGGTTTCTACAGGGTATGAAAACTCTGTAATTTTTAAGCACTCTGAACTTGCTATTGTGAACTTGCTATTGTGCTAAGATTGTTCTTTTTCACACATTTCCTGTATAAACAGGTTGTTTTTGGCTCTGAATTTGTCAGTTTAAATGTATTTTCTGATTACTCTTTGTTCAGTTTAAGTCTTTATGAACTAGTCTGTGGCTAAAAGAAATTTTCAAGCAGTCTCTGAAAGAAGTTCTTATTATTTTGTAGTGTTGAGATGTCATTTCAATATACTACAGAGAACCTCACGATTACCTTCTTATTGCTTCTCTTACTACTGCAGTGGATTTTACAATGGAGTCTGCATTTCAAGTTATTGTGACCTGTAGACCCAGCAGAGCACATACACTTTTTAACTATCATTTACAAAATGAAAATAAATTACTTTTTACATACTAGATTTTAAAATGTATCTTAGATCAAAAACCAAAGAAATATTAGGAAGCACACAAGGTGTGCTTTATTGCAAATATTTAAAACACAGAGAAAGAGGGATGAGATAGAGGAAGAGAGAGAGAGAGACAGATTTGAATGCTTTTCATTGAATGATAAATCTAATCTGGTCTCTTCCATATCTCATTCTCACCGGCATAAGGCCAGTCAATCACTATCTAATCTGATGTAGCTAACCCAAGATTTTCCTTGCTGCCTGAATGCCAGCTCATCTCATTCTTATTTCCTGCAAATGTGGTTATTGATTATATTATAAGCTAGGACTCAATATTAGCTGCTTGGATTATCAGAGTTTAATTTTGGCAGCAACAATATAACTGATTCAAGCTGAATATTGCTTTGCATTATAGGTCCGTATCTACTTCACTATGGAAGGACTGAAGGTGTCCTCAATCTTGAGCTCAGTCTTGGACATTGAATGACTATGAAACATTTCCAAAAGAGGGGGTACATGGAAGATACTAATAATACAGTGATGGTCCTGATGATCAGCCACACGCTTTCTCAGCGTCAGTAGTACAGATACTTTAGACTGAGAAATTTGTTGGGGGTGGGAAGCTGTGCATTCTAAAATGTTTAGCAACACCTAAGGCCTTTACCCAGGAGAAAGCAACGGCACCCCACTCCAGTACTCTTGCCTGGAAAATTCCATGGACGGAGGAGCCTGGTAGGCTGCAGTCCATGGGGTCGCTGAAGGTTGGACATGACTGAGCGACTTTGCTTTCACTTTTTACTTTCATGCATTGGAGAAGGAAATGGCGACCCACTCCAGTGTCTTGCTTGGAGAATCCCAGGGACGGGGGAGGCTGGTGGGCTGCCGTCTATGGGGTCGCACAGAGTCGGACACGACTGAAGCGACTTAGCAGCAGCAGCAGCAGGGCTTTTACCCAATAGCCAGTCCTAGTCCTCTTCTCCCAAGATGTAACAATACAAAAAATGTCTCAAGACATTGTCAGATGTTTTCTGGATGGCAAAACTGTCTCCAGTTGAGAACAACTGATCGTGTCTTGGCTACCATGTATGATATTCCTGGCACAACAGTATGGGCTTATTTGTGCTTTCTTTCTTTCCTTCCTTCGTTATTTCTTGCCTTCGTTCTTTCCTTTTCTTTTGAGAAAGGTAGTATATTTTTTCTAGTTTAAAAAACATGTGGTTGTAATTATTTTATTTCCTTGTGGTATACTCATATAGAGAATATTTTATTGGACACTGGCGGGAGAAAACAATGTATCCCTATTTAATTCAATCTTTACACGACAGTCAGGATGTTATTTTTAAAACAGCATTCTTTATTGGATACTATTGGTACCCTATTAAAGATGTTTCTTACTAATTGCAATTTAAAAAGCGTAATTCCTTAACAGGGCCTTTGAGACTAATTCAGCTTCTGCTTCTCTACTCAGATTCTCACATCATTCTCCAATCTGTTCAACTGAAATGGGTCACTTTCAGCTTCTTTAATGTTCTTTGGTCTACCAGGACATTTGCAGAAGCCTTTTTCCCCCATAAGAATAAATCTTCCTCAATTCTTGTATCTTCCTTTCAGTCAATAGTTTTCATTGGCTAATTACTACTCAACTTGAAGATCACTACTTCAAATTGAATATATATATTATATATCACTACTCAGAAATTTTAACCTAAATTTGGCCTCATGTTATAATATTTTTGGATAGAACTCTTTCCATCTTCCAGTTAAGTCAATTTACAATGATATTTATTAATATATTTATACTTCATATATCTGTCTTCTCCACTAGACATTATATAAGTAGAGACTATATTTGGAGACCTTGTGAAAAGTCACTCTTTAACATTTTGGAGACCATTTATGGTTCTTATACTTCTACCTAAGGAGGTCTATGAAAATACTTTTGCATATCTGTCATTGGGCATAAAAATAAAGTTGAAATATTAACATAAGTAAGAGGTTACATATGAGGGAACTTTCAGTAAATGATCTGTGATTATGTTGGCTATAGATAAAATATTGAATATTAAGTGAGAGTTTATTGTGAAATAGTGCCTAAAGATTATTAATTTGTTATACTAATTTTAAGTATTCAGAAGAGGATTAGAGTGACTCCCATAGATGGTAAGGGAAGATTCCTATGATATATAGTAAGTCTTAGATATGTTCCAGGTAATCTAGATTTAAGCCCATCACTTCCTATGCAAAATTTGGTATATGAAAATTTTAACAAATTTTAAAATATAGCTTCATCATGGACACTCATGTCTCATAGTTTGTCTCTGGACTGATGAGCTCAGAAAGGCACCAAATAGCACTCCAGGAGTGGGATGAAGGAGTTTTGTTTATTCTTTCAACACTGAATAAATTGTCAAAGAAAATGTTCTTCTTTCTTCTGTCCTAAGGGACAATTACCATGGGTAGAAAGATTCTTCCCTGGTGGCTCAGATGGTAAAGCATCTGCCTACAGTGCGGAGACCTGGGTTCGATCCCTGGGTCAGGAAGATCCTCTGGAGAAGGAAATGGCAACCCACTCCAGTACTCTTGCCTGGAAAATCCCATGGATGGAGGAACATAGTAGGCTTTGCAAAGAGTTGGACACGACTGAGCGACTTCACTTCAGAGAGATACAAAACCTCAGCATGGTCCTTGACTTGTTCCTAAATCTCCCTGGATAAAGTTGTTAGCTACCGAGGAAAATGAAGGAACAATAGCATCTTATATTCAAACTCAAGATGCTGACTGCTGCTGCTAAGTCACTTCAGTCGTGTCCGACTCTGTGCGACCCCAGAGACAGCAGCCCACCAGGCTCCCCCGTCCCTGGGATTCTCCAGGCAAGAACACTGAAGTGAGTTGCCATTTCCTTCTCCAATGCATGAAAGTGAAAAGTGAAAGTGAAGTCGCTCAGTCGTGTCCGACCCTCAGCGACCCCATGGACTTCAGCCTACCAGGCTCTTCCATCCATGGGATTTTCCAGGCAAGAGTACTGGAGCTGGGTACCATTGCCTTCTCCGCAAGATGCTGACACTTGCATACAGAATATATGTTTCTTGGATGAATAGAAAAAAGGAACAAAGATAGGAGTGAAGGAAGGAAAAAAAGAAAGACTACAGGAAAGAAGGTAAGGAGGAAAGAAAGAAAGAAGGAATGAAGAGGAAAAAAATGACTAAATCCGTGTTATTCTTTTGAATAGAAGCACTATGACAAATCCTCAATGAATATTTGGATTTGCACACAGCCTGCTTTTTTAGAAAGAATGTAAGACAGTATAAACGCATGATGTACAGAAGAAATCTGAAGAAAACTTATTTACATCTTATTTAAATTTCTATAGTCTCATTACAATTTTTAAAGAAACTTTATAAGAGATAAATATCACAGAATGGCAGACATCATTCTCGGTATGAATTGTTACTGAGTTTTTAACCTCATAGCCCTCTTTGGAGTTAGAGGCTGAAAGGGATGGAAATTTTCAGTCTTTCAACTCACTGCTTATACATTTCTTAGTTTAATTTCTCTTTCTCCCATTCCTCCTTCTTGCTTTCTTTAGGTATCATTGACATCTAGATGCTTAATTTTAGCTCCAGTCTCCCCACACACCAGTTTTCTCCCCAAATGTGAGGATTTGTGATATTTCCTCAATTTTTCTTCCCAAAGGATTTGTCTCTCCTTTTATTTCTGCATCTAAATTCTCTGATATTTTTGTGAGCTATGCAAATTAGAGCTTTGGAAAAGTTTTTTCGTTCATTTCTTATTGAAAGAGTGGCAATGGTCTGCATTTTCTTGTAGCAGCTATAACACTTTAGGGGGGATTAGAACACAAAGAGCACATTATCCCAACTTTGCTTACAGGAATGGCTTTAGAATGCACTGCATGCAGAGAAAGCATTTGTTTTCCAAAATTATTTATCAGAGAAATCAATCAGATCATCAGTGCACTGTAACCACAGGCCATCTGCTGGAGATAAGACAGCGTTGTCACACATAATCCTTATTTATATCAGCTTTCCTCTAGGGAATTTTAACTGTAATCATCTCTCAACAGGGAATTCTTAGGTCATCAGTAGGTTAGTACTTGTTTGGAGAATAGGAGAGGGAGGAAGAACATTCAAATAAAATTAGTACCCAAATTGTAGCCTTTTTCCTGAGCTAAATCAACTCCATTGAAGTACAGATGGGATTTAACCAGTTAAATTCTTGTGTTTAAGCTCTCAGGAGTCACCAAGGTACTAAGATTAGAATTCACAGAGCCTGAAGTTTCCAGCTCATTGCTTAACCTGCTGAGTCTACTGTTCCTTTATTATTCTGCACATGAGAACAAGGGTACACAATGACGCTATACTACTGTATACTCCATGTCTTCAGGTAGGCATTAAAAGTTGGTGTAATAAGATTGAAATTAACATAGATATCCAGCAAGCCAGAGTTTGTATTAAGGTGACAATATCCCTTTCTCTTTTTATAAATTACCATCACTGATAAAACTTGGTTTACTCAACTGATTTTAAGAAAGCACTAAGGCCTTTACTGACACAAAAACTCCAGGATAGAATGAGATATATATTTCTTTCTGAAACAGTGTAGTAGAAAGAAGTCAGTATTGTCAGGAGACCTGATTTGATCCTTATACTGCTACTTTATGTTGTGTGATCTTAAAGAAGTCATTTAATCATTTGGGTTTAAATTCCCTCATCTATAGAACAAGACTGGAGATACCTACACTATCTACCTGAGAAACTTAGTGTAATGCTAGTGTATGTTATAAACACTATAAAAAGAAGCAGTGATATACTATATTAAGTTGAAATATACTTAAATGTGAGCATTTTTGTATCTGTGACTATGATCTAAAATTTCCCCTGATATGAAAATTTCAGGATGTATTGAGCTAAAAGTTAAATATAGTAATGATGTTCATTGTTAGTGTTTATCATCAGAAACATTGAGGAATATTGACTTATACGTTAGTAAAAGAACTTAGAAGATGGAGTACATGATAGATGTTATGTTCTAATAATGAACATTTTGAATTCATGGCTCAAATATATTTTCTAATATATATCTGGCATTTTAGAATATTTTTGCAACATGGATTTAAGCCAAGAAAATCAAAGGTCTTGTTCATTTTCATACTACTTGGCAATACTCAGCAGATTGTTACACTCCATTGTGGAGAACATGAAAATTACTTTATGCTATGAAATTTTGAAGATGTTATTACTGGCATAGGGGATGGCTGAATAAACAGTTGAAATTTCAAACGTAGTCAAAAGGATTCCCTTTATGACTGAAATGAATGGACATACATGCCTTTCTTTTAAATTTCTGCAATAATTTTATACCATTTGGTAAATGTAGGAAGATGAGAAAATCTAATTATAATCTATAGTCATTAAATTAGGCCCGAAATAGCTTTCTAGAACAAACAGTAACATTTCTAGAATGTGGCAATATCTATATAAGTTGCAAATCTTGCAAAGTGCCAATATTTTTGTCATTTATTTTTTTTAAAAGATATTTTTCTGGCAATTGAAATATATTGACAATGTTGTCCTGTCAACATTTTTCTGTTGTTGTGAATGGAAAACATTTTTATGTGTTCAAATGACTGCTTTATGTACAATACCAATAAGATTGAGTAAAATCATAGAGTTTAATCTGGTATATCATAAACAGCTAAGTTGTTTCTACCCATATTTAAACATATGTATAATTGTTTTGGTATTGAATGTTAATTCATAACTGGAAATCGAAGTGATAGGCTTAAAGATCCACCCACCCATTTCACAATTCCCCCCCCCCCCCAAGGAGCTTGGCCCTAACCTAACTCCCCCTGCTCCCGAAAATGCCAAATTAAGCAGCAATGTTATACCCTCACCTCCCTACCTCAAGGTAATCAAGCTTTTGATTACTGTCATGCAAGTGTATGTTCCTCGGTTCTTTGTCTCGTCACAACAAAGGTTTGGAGTGACAGACATTAAAGCCCCCTCAGCGTGTCACAGCTCTCAGGTCTTGGATAGACCATGTTATAACTCTCAGGTCTCTAAAGGACTATGTTATAGCTCTTAGACAAATGAGTGTTACAGCTCTATTTTATTTAGAAGATAGCAGGAAAATCCATCTTCGAGGCGTGAGGGCACGTCGACCTAAAGACAAAAGGTGAAGAGCGTCCCAGCACGTGGGGGAGAGAGAGAGCGAGCTAGCTTTGGCTCCTCTTTTTACATGTTTATCTCTCCCTGGCCTGTCTTATGTAAAATGGGCCAGCCAGGAGTGTTGTTTGTTTTACCTGAGGTCCTCACTCCGGTCCTTGGACCTTCTTTTGTTCTATTTTCGTGGGCTTTTCCTTTCCTTGTCTTTTAGCCACCGCCATTTTGGACTCCTTTTCCCTATTAAACCTACCTAACATTACCATTCAGATGAGCAGGTTATAGGTTAACTTTTTTAAAGTAAAAAAAAAAAAAAAGAATTTTTATTGTATAAGCACTAATCTCTTTATGTCTCATCTTTTCCCTCCTTTCTTTTTAAAAAATCTTTAGTGTAAGGTTTACACATAAAATTCTGGATATGGTAAAGCTTAAAAAGGTCTATTTTGTACCTTACTAACCAACTTCATGAAGATATATAATTTGTAATTGTATTTTTTCATATTTTTGAACTTCTGTTCTTACTAATGTGTTTTTAAAAATCACACTTGGAAATTTTATTAAGCATTTCCTATATTTATTTTACATATGGTGATGGACAGGGAGGCCTGGTGTGCTGCAATTCATGGGGTCACAAAGAGTCGGACATGACTGAGCGACTGAACTGAGCTGAACTGAACTGAATAAATTTGATGAACTCCAGAAGCAATCATCAATCTAAATGGGAAAGAACGCAAAATAATTTTTAAAATGCATGCTTTTTTAGGAATCTATCATTACAATAACTTTCTTTAATGATTACCAATAAAGTGTTCTGAAATTGTATTTGTAGTATTAATAAGAGAAAAATCATCTATGAAAATCTAAGATCTTTCTCTTAAATTTCTCTTATCTTCCCTCCCCTCTCCTGTCCTTATCTCCCACTCCTGGTTGTTCCTAGACTGTGGCCTTTGAGAAGTGGCCAAACTTAGTTAACCTAAGTCTTAGTTCTCTCAGTGCACAGCAAAGGAATGGTGTCATTTCTTTTATTGTCCTTTTATAGGAATGTTATAAGGATTAAATTTTGTGCTGAGCATTCAATGCTTGGCATAGCATATCAGCAATTAATAAATAGTGACTATTATTACTGTCACCCTGACTAATATCATTGATAATAGTGATCATTGAACTTGCAGGGCACTTAGTGTCTGATTTTCAATAAATAACTGAACTGAATTGTTTGACATATCTCGTCACATCAATCTACTGAACACCACCGCCATAGTGTATCAGTCCAGTTCAGTCACTCAGTCGTGTCCGACTCTTTGCGACCCCACAAACTGCAGCACACCAGGCCTCCCTGTCCATCACCAACTCCTGGAGTTCATCCAAACTCTTGTCCATCGAGTTGGTGATCCTATCCAGCCATCTCATCCTCTGTCATCCCCTTCTCCTCTTGCCCCCAATTCCTCCCCACATCAGAGACTTTTCCAGTGAGTCAACTCTTCACATGAGTTGGCCAAAGTACTGGAGTTTCAGATTCAGCATCAGTCCTTCCAAAGAAATCCCAGGGCTGATCTCCTTTAGGATGGACTGGTTGGATCTCCTTGCAGTCCACGGGACTCTCAAGAGTCTTCTCCAACACCACAGTTCAAAAGCATCAATTCTTCAGTGCTCAGCTTTCTTCACAGTCCAACTCTCACATCCATACATGACCACTGGAAAAACCATAGCTTTGACTAGACGGACCTTTGTTGGCAAAGAAATGTCTCTGCTTTTAATATGCTATCTAGGTTGGTCATAACTTTTTTTCCAAGGAGTAAGCATCTTTTAATTTCACGGCTGCAGTCACCATCTGCAGTGATTTTGGAGCCCCCCAAAATAAAGTCTGACACTGTTTCCACTGTTTCCCCATCTATTTGCCATGAAGTGATGGGACCAGATGCCATGATCTTCGTTTTCTCAAAGTTGAGCTTTAAGTCAACTTTTTCACTCTCCTCTTTCACTTTCATCAAGAGGCTTTTTAGTTTCTCTTCACTTTCTGCCATAAGGGTGGTGTCATCTGCATATCTGAGGTTACTGATATTTCTCCCGGCAATCTTGATTCCAGCTTGTGCTTCTTTCAGCCCAGCGTCTCTCATGATGTACTCTGCATAGAAGTTAAATAAGCAGGGTGACAATATACAGGCTTGACGTACTCCTTTTCCTATTTGGAACCAGTCTGTTGTTCCATGTCCTGTTCTAACTGTTGCTTCCTGACCTGCATATAGGTTTCTTAAGAGGCAGGTCAGGTGGTGTGGTATTCCCATCTCTTTCAGAATTTTCCACAATTAATTGTGATCCACACAGTCAAAGGCTTTGGCATAGTCAATAAAGCAGAAATAGATGTTTTTCTAGAACTCTCTTGCTTTTTCCATGATCCAGCCAATGTTGGTAATTTGATCTCTGGTTCCTCTGCTTTTCTAAAACCAGCTTGAACATCTGGAAGTTCATGGTTCACGTATTGCTGAAGCCCTGTTTGGAGAATTTTGAGCATTACTTTACTAGTGTGTGAGATGAGTGCAATTGTGTGGTAGTTTGAGCATTCTTTGGCATTGCCTTTCTTTGGAATTGGAATGAAAACTGACCTTTTCCAGTCCTGTGGCCACTGCTGAGTTTTCCAAATTTGCTGGCATATTGAGTGCAGCACTTTCACAGCATCATCTTTCAGGATTTGAAATAGCTCAACGGGAATTCCATCACCTCCACTAGCTTTGTTCGTAGTGATGCTTTCTAAGGCCCACTTGACTTCACATTCCAGGATGTCTGGCTCTAGATGAGTGATCACACCATCGTGATTATCTTGGTTGTGAAGATCTTTTTTGTAGAGTTATTCTGTGTATTCTTGCCACCTCTTCTTAATATCTTCTGCTTCTGTTAGGTCCATATCATTTCTGTCCTTTATCAAGCCCATCTTTGCATGAAATGGTCCTTTGGTATCTCTAATTTTCTTGAAGAGATCTGTAGTCTTTCCCATTCTGTTATTTTCTTCTATTTCTTTGCATTGATTGCTGAGGAAGGCTTTCTTATCTCTGCTTGCTCTTCTTTGGAACTCTGCATTCAGATGTTTATATCTTTCCTTTTCTCCTTTGCTTTTCACTTCTCTTCTTTTCACAGCTATTTGTAAGGCCTCCCCAGACAGCCATTTTGCTTTTTTTGCATTTCTTTTCCATGGGGATGGTCTTGATCCCTGTCTCCTGTACAATGTCACGAACCTACATCCATAGTTCATCAGGCACTCCATTTATCAGATCTAGTCTGCAAGGAGATCCAACCAGTCCATTCTGAAGGAGATCAACCCTGGGATTTCTTTGGAGGTAATGATGCTGAAGCTGAAACTCCAGTACTTTGGCCACCTCATGCGAAGAGCTGACTCATTGGAAAAGACTGTGATGCTGGGAGGGATTGGGGGCAGTAGGAGAAGGGGACGACCGAGGGTGGGATGGCTGGATGGCATCACGGACTCGATGGACATGAGTTTGGGTGAACTCCGGGAGATGGTGATGGACAGGGAGGCCTGGCGTGCTTCGATTCATGGGGTCGCAAAGAGTTGGACACGACTGAGCGACTGAACTGAACTGAACTGAACTGAGTCCCTTAAATCTATTTTTCACTTTCACTGTGTAATCATAAGGAATTTGATTTAGGTCATACCTGAATGGTCTAGTTGTTTTCCCTACTTTCTTCAATTTAAGTCTGAATTTGCCAATAAGGAGTTCATGATCTGCGCCACAGTCAGCTCCAAGTCTTGTTTTTGCTGACTGTATAGTGCACTCATTATTGATTTATTGACCACTTGTTCTTCTGCAAAGATTGGTATTCTGGTTTTTATTATACACCACTTCCAAGTTCTGATTAAAAAAAAAAAAACAAATATACTACCTTTCTAGTCCTATCTGCCACTGATTTTTGTTAGATGCCCTTATAATACTTATAAGAAATTATTATTCATTCATTATTTTTCTCTTTATCTATCTTTGCTCAGTCCGTTTTGACTGTGTGCAACCCCATGGACTGTAGGTTGGCAGGTTCCTCTGTCCATGGGATTCTCCAGGCAAGAAAACTGGAGCAGGTTGCCATTTCCTCCTCCAGAGGTTCTTTCCGACCCAGGGATCTAACTGAATCTCCTGTATCTCTGGCATTGGAAGGCAGATTCTTTACCATTGAGTGACCTATCTTTCTATATCTATCATCTAATTGCCTAATCAATTGTTTCCTTTTGCTTATCTATGATGTCCTCTTTATCTTTCAAGACATAACTTACATGTAATATTTTCTGAGTTTATTTTGTTTATGCCTTTGGTGACCACCCTTAACCCCACCCTCACATATAGTCATTGCCCTCTCTTGTTCATTCAACTACTCTGACTTAAGTCACTTCATATGCTTTAAAAAAAAAATCATTTATTTATTTTAACTGGAGGCTAAATACTTTACAGTATTGTAGTGTTTTTTTCCCATACATTGAGATGAATCAGCCATGGGTGTACACGTGTTCCCCATCAAGAAACCCCCTCCCACCTCCCTCCCCATCCCATCCCTCAGGGTTGTCCCAGTGCATGGGCTTTGAGTGCCCTGCTTCATGCATCAAACTTGCACTGGTCATCTATTTCACATATGGTAATATACATGTTTCAGTGCTAATATCTCAAATCATCCCACCCTCGACTTCTCCCAGAGTCCAAAAGTCTATTCTTTATATCTGTGTCTCTTTTGCTGTCTTGCATATAGGGTTACTGTTACTATCTTTCTAAATTCCATATATATGTGTTAATATACTGTATTTGTGTTTTTCTTTCTGACTTACTTCACTTTGTATAATAGGTTCCAGTTTCATCCATCTCATTAGAACTGATTCAAATGTATTCTTTTAAATAGGTGAGTAATATTCCATTGTGTATATGTACCACAGCTTTCTTATCCATTTGTTTGCCTATGGACATCTGGGTTGCTTCCCGCTTCATATCCTTTTAAAGTTAGTGTACCTAGGCACTGAGCTCTTTCAAGGTAACCTTTGTATCTTACTCATTGAAACATCTTCAAACACTTAGTAAAATGTCTAATACATAGTAGGTGATCACTTAATAATATTTGATAAGTTATTTTAATCTTCTAGGCTCAAAATTTTGGAATTAGCTTTAATTTAGTTTACTTTTTTACCATTTATTTCTAACTATTCCAGGTTCTGGTTTCTCTTTCACATTTTCAGTTTCAAAATTATACATTTGCAAATAAAATTATCTGTTAGCTAGCGTTCTCCTTATTATCTATGAATTAAATTTCTAACTCCAGAAAAGGTATTACACTTGTGTCCTCAGAATCTATTCCTAACATCTTTTATCTGCAATCTCTTTTATGTACTTGGTGTATTTTTTCCTATTGTTTGAATTAGAAACAGATATGTAACACATACTATCAAAATAGCAGGAAAATTCTTTAAGGTGGTTGCTGTTGCTGCTGCTGCTAAGTCACTTCTGTCGTGTCTGACTCTGTGCGACCCCAGAGAGAGCAGCCCACCAGGCTCCACAGTCCCTGGGATTCTCCAGGCAAGAACACTGGAGTGGGTTGCCATCTCCTTCTCCAATGCATGAAAGGGAAAAGTGAAAATGAAGTAGCTCAGTCGTGTCCAACTCTTTGAGACCCCATGGACTGCAGCCTACCAGGCTCCACCGTCCATGGGATTTTCCAGGCAAGCGTACTTGTTGGGTTGCCATTACCTGCCAAAATATATAAATGATTGTGATCCTCCTCAATTTTATCAAAGATACCACGCTGACATCAGTAAGATCCTTCTTTACCATCCATTCCACTCAGTTGACATCTTACAGATTAGAATACCATGGTATCAATGCATCTTTGTGTTCTAGCATATCACACTGTCACAATTTTTGGCTCACTATAGCAAATTATATTTATTATAAAGGTATGATTTTAAATGATACAATTTAAAAGGCTCCTCTTTTAGAATAACTTTATTTCACTACCTTTAGTATTCTAATAGTGGATACGTTCATCATAAAGTAATAAAGTATAACTTGATTTTGACTCAGATGGTAAAGAATCCACCTGCAATGTGGGAGACCTGGCTTTCATCCCTGGGTTGGGAAGATCCCCTGGAGAAGGGAACAGCTACCCACTCCAGTATTCTGGCCTGGAGAACTCCATGGACAGAGGAGCCTGGTGAGCTAAAGTCCATGGGATCGCAAAGAGTTGGACATGACTGAGTGACTTTCACTTTACTTTGGTTCAATAAATAAGAAACTTGGAGACAGAACTGTAATTTATATCAGTTTCAAACCAAAGGTGTCACAGATTGAAAGAACGGAAGGAGAAAGCATATAGCTTCATATTTCCTGCGAATAACACACAAATGCACAGGAAATTGTCTAGGACTTTAGCTCCTATTCTGTACACCCGTTGTCAGTCTCAATATTAACATTGCTCTTTGCTCAGTCCTTGGCTATATAACACATTTTACTTATTCCCTTGCTGAAAAATCAATAGGTAAAATTAGATTTTAATTCATATCATAGGATTTAAGCAAGATTTTTTTAAAATTGTAATTTGAACTATTAATAGTATCATAGATTGTATATATATACTTTAAGTTAGAACAATTTTTATTGTTATTTTTATGAAAACAGTACTCTCATATTTTCAACATGCTGGTAGGAATATTTAATGGTATCCTTCCTTTATAATCTCAGAACTAAAAAATACTATTTGATTGGTAGAATAAAATTTAATATTGAACTCACGAGAGAAAGCTTATGTAAATATTTTCTGTCTGAATTAAACATACAATATTGTCTAATAGTTTCAGAGTAAAAACTGTAATTTGTTTCACATTTTAATAAACATTTTTTCACTAACAGTGTTCATTATTTCTAAAATTTAAACCATTCTTATAAAACCATGTACATGTATATAAGTTCTATATTTCCTGCCAAGCATAAAAATTATATAAATTAGTAAGAAATTTTTTGGATGTTAGTAAATAAAAGAACATTTACACAACTCTCTATTAAAAAAGGTAACAGTTAACACAGACAAATACACATGTATGTATATATACACACACTGCTGCTGCTGTTGCTAAGTCGCTTCAGTCGTGTCCGACTCTGTGCGACCCCATAGATGGCAGCCCATCAGGCTCCACTGTCCCTGGGATTCTCCAGGCAAGAACACTGGAGTGGGTTGCCATCTCCTTCTCCAATTCATGACAGTGAAAAGTGATAGTGAAGTTGCTCAGTCGTGTCTGACTCTTCGCAGCCCCATGGACTGCAGCCTACCAGGCTCCTCCAACCATGGGATTTTCCAGGCAAGAGTCCTGGAATGGGTTGCCATTGCCTTCTCCACATACACATACACACATACACACAAAGCAATACAGATATACATAAATGAAAATTATTGAAATCTTGTCACCTGAAGAAGATAATACTAACATTCATATTCTTAAACCTTAAGACTCATTCATGTGTATGATATCAATTTAGGAAGTAAATACATATATTAATTTATTATACATACTGCTTTTTAACCATATTTTTAAAAAAGTAGCTACATAAATGACTAAATTTACATTTAGTCATTTTTAATATGTTAATCAAATTGGGTTTTGCTGAATATTTATATAATTTCCTTTACTTGTTTTTAAACTGCTCATTGAATGAATTTGATTTTCTACCTGATAACAAATTTAGTTAATTTTTTTTTGTAGAAAGGACTCTATCTCAACCAGATTTTCAAATTTATTAGTATAAAGATACAGAATGCATGCTCATAATTATTTTCCTTTTATTTTAATTACAGATTATGATGATTTTACCTTTGATATTTTTTTCACTCTTTTGGTCCTAAATAGAATTATTTGCTCCTTGGAAGAAAAGCTATGACAAACCTAGACAGCATATTAAAAAGTAGAGACATTACCTTGCCAATAAAGGTCCTTCTAGTCAAGGCTATGGTTTTTCCAGTGGTCATGTATGGATGTGAGAGTTGGACTATGAAGAAAGCTGAGTGCTGAAGAATTGATGCTTTTGAACTGTGGTGTTGGAGACTCTTGAGAGTCCCTTAGACAGCAAGGAGATCCAACCAGTCCATTCCTGTTCAGGAAATCAGTCCTGAATATTCATTGGAAGATTAATGCTGAATCTGAAACTCCAATACTTTGGCAACCTGATGAGAAGAAATGACTCATTTGAAAAGACTCTGATGCTGGGAAAGATTGAAGGCAGGAGGTGAAGGGGATGACAGAGGATGAGATGGTTGGATGGTATCACTGATGCAACAGACATGAGTTTGAGTAAGCTCCAAGATTGGTGACGGACAGGGAGGCCTGGCATGCTGCAGTCCATGGGGTCTGCAAAGAGTTGGACATGACTGAGTGACTGAACTGAACTGAACTGAGAATAGCTTGTGGTTTGTCTATTTAATTTGTAATTCCAAGTACCTACTCTTGGATATATTATTGTTTCTGCTGATCATTTGCCAGTTGGTTTGTCAACATATATTTAGACCTTTATTAATTACCTCATGGTCTTTATAAGTAATTTCATTTTGTATGTGTTTTTTTACAGAGTATACTTAAATATGCTTTCAATACTGTTTTGATTTTTGCTTTGATACAAATTTATTTAATGTAGTGTGTAAAATAGGTTAGTAGTTGGACTTTTTATTTGTCTTACTATAAATAGCACATATATTTCCCCTAAGATTCTTATTTTCTTTACATTTCCAGGTGATAATGTTATTTAATTAATTTTCATGTTATTTGTATAATCCTGAAAGATACAGCATTACTTAGGGTAATATCACTGATTAACTGTTAGTTTCTCAGCTGTTTCTGTCTAGCTGTTTGTGACACCCTAGACTGTAGCCATGAGGTTCCTCTGTCCATGGGATCCTCCAAGCAAGAATACTGCAGTGGGTAACCATTCCCTTCTCCACATGATCTTCCTGACTTAGGAATTCAGCTTTCATTCCAATCCTAAATAGGGCAATGTTAAAGAATGTTCAAACTTCCATACAATTGCATTCATTTCACATTCTAGCAAGGTAATGCTCAAAAGCCTTCATGCCAAGCTTCAGCAATGTATGAACTGAGAACTTCCAGATGTACAAGCTGGATTGAGAAAAAGCAGAGGAACCACAGATCAAATTGTCAACATCCATTGGATCATAGAGAATGCAAGGGAATTCCAGAAAAGCATCTATTTATGCTTTATTGATTATGCCAAAGCCTTTGACTGTGTGGATCACAACAAAATGTGGAAAATTCTGAAAGAGATGGAAATATCAGGCCACCTCACCTGCCTCCTGAGAAACCTGTATGTAGGTCAAGAAGCAACAGTTAGAACCAGAAATGTAACAACAGACAGGTTCCAAATTGGGAAAGGAGTATGTCAAGGCAGTATATTGTCACCCTCCTTATTTAACTTATATGCAGAGTACATCAGGTGACATGCCAGGCTGGATGAAGCACAAACTGGAATCAAGACTGCCAGGAGAAATATCAATACCCTCAGATATGCAGATGACACCACCCTAATGGCAGAAAGTGAAGAGGAACTGAAGAGCCTCTTGATGAAGGTGAAAAAAGAGAGTGAAAAAGCTGGCTTAAAACTCAGCATTCAAAAAATGAAGATCATGGCACTCAATCCAATCACTTCATGACAAGTAGATGGGGAAAAAGTGGAAATAGTGACAATTATTTTTCCTAGGACTCCAAAATCACTGCGGACAATGACTGCAGCCATGGAAAGACACTTGCTCCTTGGAAGGAAAGCTATGATAAACCTAGACAGCATATTAAAAAGTAGAGACATCACTTTGCCAACACAGGTCCATATAGTCAAAGCTATGGTTTTTCCAGTAGTTATGTATGGATGTGAGAGTTGGACTATAAAGAAAGCTGAGTGCCAAAGAACTGATGCTTTCAAATTGTGGTGCTTGAGAACCCTCTTGAGTTCCTTGCACAGTAAGGAGATCAAACCAGTCAGTCCTAAATTAAATCAACCCTGATTATTCATTGGAAGGACTGATGCTGAAGCTGAAGCTCCATTGCTTTGGCCATTGGATGCAAAGAGTTGACGCATTGGAAAAGACCCTGCTGGTGGGAATGATTGAAGGAAGACAAGAGAAGAAGGGGGTGACAGAGATGTTTGGATAGTATAAGTGACTCAATGAACATGTATTTGAACAAACTCTGGGAGATAGTGAAGGACAGGGAAGACTGGCATGCTTCAGTCCATCAGGTTACAGAGTCAGACACTGCTTAGCAATTGAACAATATTCATTAATAAAATATGAAACATTTTAATGGATTTACTTGTTCTTGTGCATAATTTATACTCATTTTCTCTTGTAAAGAACTTTCCTGGTGGCTCAGTGTAGAAAAATCTGTCTGCCAATGCCAGAGACACAGGTTCTCTCCTTGCTCCTGGAAGATCCCACATGCCATGGAGCAACTAAGCCCATGTACCAAAAATATTGAGCCTGTGCTCTAGAGCCTGGAAGCCATGACTAATGAGCCCATGTGTCACAACTGCTGAAGCCTGTGCACCTAGAGCCTGTGCTCTGCAACAGTGGACGCCACCACAATGAGAAGTTGCACATCACAACTAGAGAGTAACGTCACTTGCCATAATTAGAGACAGCTTGAGCATGAAAACGAAGACCCAGCACAGCCATAAAATAAATATTCAATAAACAAATAAAATAAAAATTAATTTAGAAAAAAGAGCTTTTGTAACTTTCATTTGTAAATTATATATTTGACTATGAACTTATTCTTTTAAGAGTCACATTTGTTTTAGGAAATTTCCTTAAAGCAGAATAAAGCTGAATTATATTATCTGAGTTAAATCTGTAATTCTCATCTTTTAGTAGAACCATTTAACATATATTTGCATAAGGTTATAGTTTTCAAACTCTCACTAACTTAGTTTTTTCCTTCAAGAAAATTTCTTTGTTATTTCCTGTCTTAATTTTATTGAGAATTGAGAAGTTGTGTAGACTGAGGTAGATCTGCAACACTTATTGTCACATTTCAACATCATACATTTACATCTGTATTTCTCAGGTTAACAACTTAAAAATTAAGTGGAATTTTATTTTATTTTCCCTTTGGGAAAATGTTAATGATCTGTTTTTTTCTCCTGATTATCCCTCTCTAAACCAAAAAGCAAAACCAAACAGAACAAAACAGCTCAGGGATTTTTCCCTTAATAGAGTCATAATGAATTTAATTTATTTTAATTTATTATTATAATTATAATAATAAAAATGTATTCCATAACAGCAATAAGCATACCTAGCACATCATTTCTCAGTAAAACTATTGAAACCACAATATGTAAAGGAATGCTTATTTGGGATCTTGGCCAAGAGAAGTATAAGATTTTTTGGTGTGCAAGAATGGAAATAGATAAGTGTTCAAATACTGGTGGAGACAAAAAGACATAAGAACCAGATTAAATGCTTCTCACTGGTGAAATTACTGACAATTTGAGCATCAAAAAGAATAGCAAAACTTTTATATAGCACAAGTGAAGTCACTCAGTCGTGTCCGACTCTTTGCGACCCCATGGACTGAGCCTGCCAGGCTCCTCCATCCCTGGGATTCTCCAGGCAGGAATACTGGAGTGGGTTGCCATTTCCTTCTCCAGGAGATCTTCCCAACCAAGGGATTGAACCTGGGTCTCCCATATTGCAGGCAGACACTTTACCATCTGAGCCACCACAGTGAATATAAAATAATCTATAATTTAATGATAGTAATAAAAATAGTGTTAAGGGCAGGGAGAAAAGAGGCCTCTTATACAAAATATACATTTAATGAAGTAACGACAGAAATAAGAAATCACTGCAGCTCTCATTAAAATAATTGATTCAAATAAGGCTAATCGATGGACACTAAAATTGAGTGAAAGATTATTGAGTAACAAGTTATTACTGTAGTTTCAAAGTATTACTCTACAGATTTTATAAATTGTAAGGGAATAAGTTTATCTTTATAATGAAGAAAAGTATAGACTTACCAAAGTATATGTATGTAGTTGCATAAAATAACCACCAATATTGTGTTAAACTGACATCAAGCTTCAGTTCAGTTCAGTTCAGTTCAGTTGCTCAGTCATGTCTGACTCTTTGTGACCCTATGAACTACAGCATGCCAGGCCTCCCTGTCCATCACCAACTCTCAGAGTCCACTCAAACCCATGTCCATTGAGTCGATGATGCCATCCAACCATCTTGTCCTCTGTCTCCTCCTGCCCTCAATCTTTCCCAGGATCAGGATCTCTTCAAATAAGTCAGCTCTTCGCATCAGGGGGCCAAAGTATTGGAGTTTCAGCTTCAGCATCAGTCTCTCCAATGAACACCCAAGACTGATCTCCTTTAGGATGGATTGGTTGGTTGGATCTGCTTGCAGTCCAAGGGACTCTCAAGAGCCTTCTCCAACACCATCGTTCAAAAGCATCAATTCTTTGGCACTCAGCATTCTTTATAGTCCAACTCTCACATCCATACATGACTACTGGAAAAACCATAGCCTTGACTAGATTGACCTTTGTTGACAAAGTAATGTCTCTGCTTTTGAATATGCTCTCTAGGTTGGTCATAACTTTCCTTCCAAGGAGCAAGCGTCTTTTAATTTCATGGCTGCGGTCACCATCTGCAGTGATTTTGGAGCTCCCAAAAATAAAGTCTGCCATTGTTTCCACTCTTTGCCCATCTATTTGTCATGAAGTGATGGGACTGGATGCCATGATCTTAGTTTTATCAAAGTTGACCTTTAAGCCAACTTTTTCACTCTCCTCTTTCACTTTTATCAAGGGGCTCTTTAGTTCTTCTTCACTTTCTGCCATAAGGGTGGGGTGGTGTCATCTGCACATCTGAGGTTACTGCTATTTCTCCTGGCAATCTTGATTCCAGCTTGTGCTTCATCCAGTCTAGTGTTTCTCATGATGTACTCTGCATAGAAGTTAAATAAGCAAGGTGACAATATACAGCCTTGACGTACTCCTTTTCCTATTTGGAACCAGTCTGTTGTTCCATGTCCTGTTCTAACTGTTGCTTCCTGACCTGCATACAGATTTCTCAAGAGGCAGGTCAGGTGGTCTGGTATTCCCATCTCTCTCAGAATTTTCCACAATTTATTGTGATCCACACAGTCAAAGGCTTTGGCATAGTCAATAAAGCAGAAATAGATGTTTTTCTAGAACTCTCTTGCTTTTTCGATGATCCAGCCAGTGCTGGCAATTTGATCTCTAGTTCCTCTGCCTTTCTAAATACAGATTGAACATCTGGAAGTTCATGATTAACATATTGTTGAAGCTTGGCTTGGAGAATTTTGAGCATTACTTTACTAGTGTGTGAGATGAGTGCAATTGTGTGCTAGTTTGAACATTCTTTAGCATTGCCTTTCTTTGGGATTGGAGTGAAAATTGACCTTTTCCAGTTCTGTGGCCAGTGCTAAGTTTTCCAACTTTGCTGGCATATTGAGTGCAGCACTTTCACAGCATCATCTTTCGTGATTTGAAATAGCTCAACTGGAATTCCATCACTCCACTAGCTTTGTTCATAGTGATGCTTTCTAAGGCCCACTTGACATCAAGCTTAGCACTGAGAAGGCAAAGTGTAATATATGAAACAATGTTGCCAGCAATGATAAAGGAACAATTGAGCAAATACAAGTTAAGGAATATTTAGCAAAATTACCAGCCTAGATTTTTTAAAAGTCACTATTGCAAAGAAAATTACATAAATAAAAAGATGGGTGCTAAGTACTATCTGAGTTTAAAGAAGTATGACAAGTAAATTCAATTTTGTAATCTTTGACTGGATCTTGTATACAGAATCAGAAAAGCTGATTGAGAAATGCTCTCATATATATATGCACTCAAATATATATATATATATATATACACACACACACACACACAGAAAATGCTCTCTCATATACTTATATGGAGAGAGCTTGACAGAGGAAGAGAGGCAGAAAGATGGAAATGTTGTGTTTATAGTAGTTTTACTTGTAATTGCCAAAGCTTAGAAGTAACCAAAATATCCTTCAGTAGGTGAATGGTTAAATAAACTGTTATATATACCAACAATGGAATATTATTTAGCACTAAAAAGAAATGAGCTATCAAGTCATGAAAAGACACAGAGGAAACTCAATATCACTAAGTGAAAGAAACCTAACTGAAAAGGCTACATGCTGTATAAGTTTAACTATATGACATTTTGAAAAAGGCAAAATGATAGAGACAATAAAATGATTTGTCAGCAGTTGGGGAAAGGTGGATTGAATAGGCAGAATGTGGAGGAATTTTAGGACGAGAAAATATTATGTATAATGCTATAATAATGGACACACGCACTGCACATTTGTTAAAATCCATAAAATATATAACATTGAAAGTGAAACCCTAACATAAATTATGAATTTAGGTGACATGGATGTGTCAGTAGAGGTCATCAATTACTACAACAGTATAATTCTGGGGCAGGGTGGTCACAGTGGCGAAGACAATGCATGCTGAGAACAGAGAATATATGGAAATCAAATACTTTGTGTTCTATTATGCTGTGAACCTAAAACTGCTCTAAAAAATAGTCTACTAGAAATTCTAAAATCTAAACGTCTTATTTTTTTTCCACAGCATCGTTTGGCATTAAAAATAATTTTTTAAAAAATTTGTTAATATGACTGGTTAATATAACTAAACAGTCTTATATAACTTTAAATATTTTAAAACCATTATTTAGGTTGACAAAGAAGTTTATCATTTGTATTACCTAACTTTTTTTTTGTCCTTTTTTCTTCTAATGACTTATAAAGGCTTCGCTGGTGGCCCTGAAGGTAAGGAATGCACACAAAGCAGGAGACCCAGGTTTTATCCTGGGTCCGGAAGTCCCCTGAAGAAGGGAATGGCTACCCACAGCAGTGTTCTTGCCTGGAGAATTGCACGGACAGAGGAGTCTGGTGGGCTACAGCCCATGAAGTTGCAGAGTCTGACGGGACTGAGCCGCTAATACATAAAGGATCTTTATATAGTAATGATAGATTTCCTCTGATATGTTCAATTTTTACCGTTTGTTATTTTTTAACTTTGTTCATGTTAACTTTTGCCACAAAATTTGTAATACATAGTCAAGGCAGTCTTTTTGTTTTGTTTTGCCTTTTGTTTCACATCCAGATTACATAAATGATTCTTTATCTTTTTCAAGCAGTTTTTTTTTTTTTTTTTTTTTTGTCATACATCAACATGAATCCACCACAGGTATACACGTGTTCCCCATCCTGAACCCCCCTCCCTCCTCCCTCCCCGTACCATCGCTCTGGATCAGCCCAGCCCAGTGCACCAGCCCCAAGTATCCAGTATAGAATAGTCTTTCAAGCAGTTTTGGGGTTTACATCTATTCATAATTTTATGTATGTTTCTATCATATGATCTTATGTTTCTCATGATGTTTCCCCAAATAATTGTTTTACCATTTATTGAATAAACTTTTCACATTAATTTAAAATGTTTTGTCAAATTTTATATAAAGTGATCTTTTCTAGATTCTCAAAGAAATATATTTTAAATATTTCTCAGACCTAAAATTCCCTTCCAATGGAACTGCAATTTTGTGGCGTTTGGTTTTTGCTTTTTTCTGCCAACAAATTAGCAAAATTCTTTATTAAAAATTTCAATAGAAAATAGATATTGATTATTTTTAATCAATATCTTCTACAAGTCTGTAATAATTTATCACTACTCTCATCATGATGATGAGCATAAATATGTATTAAACACTTTTAATTGGCAAAAACTTGACTAAACCATTATGAACATAATCTCAGTCAATCCTCAGTACAATCTGATGTTTACATACAAGAAAAGTGAAGCTTTGATGATTTTAATGACTTACCTAATGTTATATCAGAAAAAAAAGATGAGACAGGATTCAATACAACTCTCTCTAACTCAAAATTCTACTTCTTAACCATTATATATTAAGTCCTTTTGATCTGTAGATTCAGGTCCTTTTTCAGCCAATGGTTTTATTTTCAAGTCTTTGAACATTCTGTTTGATTTGTTTTATTCTCTTGTTCAGAGGTATTCATTATCTATATACTGAATTTTGTTTTGTCCTCACCTCTCTAACTTTTACATTCTTGCTTTGTTTCCTTTAACACTCTGGATTTTTTTTTTCCCTTATCTATGTTTTTCTTGATGCTATGAATTTGGTTTTCCAGGCTGGAGTATTTAAAATTCAATCTGAACTACCTATATACCATTAATTTATAAAATGACATGTGTTTGAATAATCAAAACTTAAACAGTATGTTATAGCAAATTTTTAAATAACAGAATTCACCTCAGATAATGCAATATAGCTAAAGCATAGATAATACATATTGCTGTTGTGCTCAGTTGCTAAGTCATGGCCAACTCTGCAACCCCATGGACTGTAGACCATCAGGCTCCTCCATCCATGGATTTTCCTGGCAAGAATACTGGAGTGGGGTGCCATTTCCTCCTCCAGAGGATCTTCCCAACCCAGGGATTGAACCTGTGCCTCCCGCATTTGGCAGTTCTTTACCACTTAGCAACCTGGAAATCCCATAGATTAATATATAGGAAATGATATTCACAGATGAGTTATATATACTTAATAACTGCACAGTTTTAAAAAATCGAATATATTTAAGTAAAGGACATAATTCAATGGCAGAGAAATGATTGTGCAGTTTTTAAATAATTGTGTGACCAATTAAAAATTAAATATCCATAATCTTGAAAATCAGAGATCCAAAATTGAAAGGGCACTGCATTTGGAACTGATCTTAAATGCAAGTCCTGACAGTAGGACTTTGAACAAGTATCTTAGCCATTCTGAAAGTATTTAATATCTGCAAAATGGGAAAATTAGTATCTTCCCCATAATAATGCTTTAAAATAAATAATGCTTCAAGGAAATTTTAAGTTGTGAAATATATGCCATCCTATATTATAACTATTATTATTTTTATATAAAATTATCATCTTTAGTCATCAGCACCTAGAACTATAATTCTTTGCTTAGTTATTTCAGTTGTCATTGTTGCAAAAGACCAAGAATGTGCTATGTCATATCTCTATAGAAGGAGCCATAATCAGTGTTTTTCCTTTGAATTATTTACACTTTAATAATAGATGCCTCTCTCAAATTATAGGAGCATTTTAAAAATGCCATTTCTGATATGCAAATGCTCAAAGTCATGTTTCTGAATAGATACTGTTCTGCCTTAAAGATAAATAAGAAGAACTGTGAATGCAGTAGCTGGGATTTCAGCCAGTGAGGGCTGCCATTTCAGCAGTGCGGGTGTACACTGAGCTTGGCTTGGCGGCAGTTAGAAGAAGCAACTCATGAATGTAGACAGATTTATGCAGGGTGACCTTCATGACTCAGTGTGCGTGGTAGCTTTGTGATTTCCACAGGGGTTACTAACAGGACATTCCATTGACAACCACAATGAGTGTTCTACTTCCCTGGCATTTTTAGAGCACATCTTTATGCATCAGAAAACCTCAGCCTTGCACAGGGTTGCTTTCTAAAGAGACACACTGCTGGATGAATTTTGTAAAAGATAAAGTTTATCTGCATATCTGTCAATTAACTAGCCGTAACTTCAGGGGCTCTTTTATTTTCCAGTATTTTGGTACTTTACCTCCACAATGCACATCCAAAGTTGTGTTTCTGTGATATAAATGATTGAATCAGTGTTTAGGCTCAAAGCAGATAGACAGCTATTTATAGGGGATTTTAGAATGATGATCTCAGAATCAAAGGGCATTGGGGTGCTGTAGTAATGACAAAGCATATTGAAATACCTTTATTGTCTTTATGGAAAAATGTTAATTCAAGTAGATTAGTGAACTGTAATGGCAACCCACTCCAGTACTCTTGCCTGGAGAATCCCAGGGATGGGGGAGCCTGGTGGGCTGCCATCTACGGGGTTGCACAAAGTTGGACACGACTGAAGCGACTTAGCAGCAGCAGCAGTGAACTGTAATAGGCCTAGATTATTACAGCTAGACTCCAAGGAGACATTTATTAAACCCAATATTCATTTCATTTTGGAGAAGTTGGAGTAACTCCGCTGCCCCAAATTAAGTTAGCAATTGAATTTATTTCAGTTGCAAAGCAGGTACCCAAAGATGTGTACCAGGATTCAACCTGTTCTTGTCTCACTCCTTTCGATTTATTGGATGACATTATAAGAATATTCTCAGTAACTTAAAGAAGGGGGAAATGTCCAATTATAATCATGTTCCAAAATGACTTCTGTATGCTGAAGCATCTAAAGTTAACATGATAATATTTATCAGCAAGAAATATGTCTCATTGCTAGTGAAACTAGAAAGATTTAATTTGGAAAAGAAGAATAATTTAGAAGTGAAGGAAGAGTAATTAAAAAACAATCAATTGTTTGCTTAGCAGAAGAAGAGACAACAGAAATAGAAGTGAAATTAATGATGCATTACATAGAGGGATCAATTTGGACTGTGTATAAAAACATTCAAATACATTTTTTCAAACAAGAAGTTTACTCAGGATCTCAGAGTGCACCTTGATTGATGATGTCTCACCAGATGTTGGAGGACAGTTGGAGTCTATGTGTGAGGGACGGGAATGTTCCGTCCTTAGATTGTGCCTTACCCCTGAGGGTCTATGATTTTTTTTTTTTTTTTAAATCATTGAAATAGGTGAAAGAGGTTCATGTTCTGCTTTGAAAGTGAAAGTGAAAGTTGCTCAGTCATGTGGGCCCCATAGACTATACAATCTATGGAATTCTCCAGGCCAGAACACTTGAGTGGGCAGCCATTCCTTTTCTCCAGGGGATCTTCCCAACCCAGGGATCAAACCCAGGTCTCCCAGATTGCAGGCAGATTCTTTAACAGCTGAGCCACCAGGGAAGCCCAAGAATACTGGAGTGGGTAGCCTATCTATCCTTCTCCAGCGGATTTTCCACACCCAGGAATTGAACCAGGGTCTCCTGCTCTGCAGGCGGATTCTTTACCAGCTGAGCTCAGGGAAGTCAGGTACCAGGGAAGTTCTGCTTTAATCCTCCTCTTTACTTTACAAAGTTTAATATGAAAAATTCAAAATATGTTTAATTTAAAGAGCAATATGGGATCTCTGTGTTAAATAGAGTTATCAATGCTTATTGCCTAACGCTGAAAATGGGACACAGAGACATCTCCTATAAGAGTTCAGTTTTTAAATTCAAAACCACAATTTATTAATTCTATACGGTCATGCCCCTTACCATTGAACCTAACGTAGAATTGAAATCAGTTACCAAATGAGGAACTAGGTTATTTTCAATATAATGTTCCTGATTCCAACTGCAGTGGTCATTTATTCAAACAAGTTTCAGTGTTATATGCTATGATAGCATACCAAACTTTATCATTCATAACATTTCACTTTGACATTTTTGTCTTTGCTCTTAGAAATCATCGATTTTTTAAAAGTATCTCTGGCTCTTGGCACAGTTACTTTTCACTTTTTGTTAAATGAATATATTCTCAACTATATATTCAAATATATTTCATATATGACATGTATCATGTGCATCTGAATTTTGTCAATACTTCTTTTCGTCCCCATCTCCTAGCACTTCTTATTGGATTGACTAAATGATGTTTGCCCTTAGCATTTAAAATATTAACAAATGTTTTGAAGGTGTGTCTTTAAATCATAAGCATCCCTGTAGTCCTTTAAATTATCTACTAATGACATGAAATGTATTTTCTTAGATTGATCTTTTATATTTATGAATTCTTTTAAACAGTTCCTAAAATCTTTAAAAATGTGTTTATTTTTTCTTTGATGTAAAATCTTTGTACCTGGTCAGACTTTCTGACTGCTCCTAACATGTGATAGCATATATTTTTGTGTAGTTTCAACAGAAATCGCTTTATTGTTCCATATTTGTATTAGCCCTTATTTGTCATAATTTTAAATGTAATTTTTCTAAAACTGAATTGTTTTACCACTTCAAAATAAGAAATACATTTGATAATATTTTCAATGATTTCCATAGAAAATTATGCACATTTCAAAATACTTTCTACATACTTACGACAATTGAATGCATTATGTTTTCTCATATAATGGATTTGAGATAGCTATGTATTAGTAATAGCAGAATTCTAAAATGGATCTCAGGATTTATTGCTTCCTGGTGAACATGCCCTGATTTTAGATTAGGATGAGTTTCACTCCCATGATTAGGCTATGTTACAGGTCATAATAGATTTTGCAGATCTAATTAAGGTCCTAAACCAGTTGACCTGTGACAGATTATTTCAGTGGCCCTGAGTTAGTCACAAAGTCCATTCACAGTGGAGTTTTCTCCAGGCAGGTATCAGAAGTAGTCAGGTATCAGAAGAAGTAGTCAGTGATTATCTCCAAGTGTCCTGGGAAGAAGCAAACCCTCATGGTGAGAATTGCCTATGATGGTCACATGGTAAAGAGCTGTGAGTAGCAGCAAGGAGCTGAACATTTACCCTAACCAGCAACTAGAAGTCTGAATGGGGACTTCAGTCTTAGGATTGTAAGGAAAGGATTCACTGATTGTAACCATCAGTGAACTTGGAAGATAATCCTGAGCCAACTCCAGCCAACATCTTGATTTCAGCTATGAGATGCTGATCAGAGAATCCAGCCACACCATGTCCAGACTTAAGACCTACAGAACAGATGAGGTAATTCATTTTTGTTGACTCAAGCCACCCCATTTGTGGTATTTTGTTACACAATAGAACACTTGTAAAACTGAGGAAATTTGCCATTTGAAGTCCGCCAGAATTGTGAGTCAAAGGCTTCCCAAAGTTTTTTTTTTTTTTTTTTTTTTCGTGAAGGAAATCTCAAGGAATGTACAAGTTTCAGATTCAGTAGAGATCATCTATCACAATCCTGTTAAGGAGGCTGACAGTCAGACAGATTAAGCACCATTTTCTTAAATAATTCAAAACATAATAGGGAATGGGAATAAGAGTCCATGACTCCAAATCAATGATCTTTTCCACAGTATACAGCAAATATGTTTATTCATGATTAGAAAATGAAAAACAAAATGATGCTAGTGGGCATTGTGTATATATTTTCATTTTAACAGTTAATATATCCTTTAATACTTGCAGCTATCTTTCCTTTTTTTGCTTTCTTTTCTTCCTTCCTTCCCTCTTCTCTCATTTTTATTATTCAGGATTCAGTCAAAGTTGACATATTGCATTTGACTGTGATATCTGAGCATGAACACCCACTCCAATATTCTTACCTGGATAATTCCATGGACAGAGGAGCCTGGTGGGCTACAGTCCATAGGGTCGAAAAGAGTTGGAAACGACTGAAGTGACTTAGCGCACACACACACACATTGCTGTGTTACCTTAAAAAAAAGTTAATTAACTGATGGCTGCATTGGGTCTTAGTTGCGGCACGTGGGCTTAGTTGCCCCAAGGCATATAGGATCTTAGCTCCCCAACCATGGATTGAACCCATGGAGCCTGCATTAGAAGGCAGCTTCTTAACCACTGGACCACCAGGAAAGTCCCTGTCAGTTCAGTCCCTCAGTTGTGTCTGACTCTTTGCGACCCCATGATTCGCAGCATGCCACGCCTCCTTGTTCATCACCAACTCCCGGAGTTTACTCAAACTCACGTCCATCGAGTCAGTGATGCCATCCAGCCATCTCATCCTTGGTCGTCCCCTTCTCCTTCTGCCCCCAATCCCTCCCAGCATCAAAGTCTTTTCCAATGAGTCAACTCTTTGCATGAGGTGGCCAAAGTATTGGAGTTTCAGCCTCAGCAACAGTCCTTCCAATGAACACCCAGGACTGGTCTCCTTTAGGATGGACTGGTTGGATCCCCTTGCAGTCCAAGGGATTCTCAAGAGTCTTATCCAACACCACAGTTCAAAAGTATCAATTCTTTGGCACTCAGCTTTCTTCACAGTCCAACTCTCACATCCATACCTGACCACTGGAAAAAACCATAGCCTTGACTAGACGGAACTTTGTTGGCAAAGTAATGTCTCTGCTTTTGAGTATGCTATCTAGGTTGGTCATAACTTTCCTTCCAAGGAGTAAGCGTCTTTTAATTTCATGGCTGCAATCACCATCTGCAGTGATTTTGGAGCCCAAAGAAATAAAGTCAGCCATTGTGTCCACTCTTTCCCCATCTATTTCCCATGAAGTGATGGGACCAGATGCCAGGATCTTTGTTTTCTGAATGTTGAGCTTTAAGCCAACTTTTTCACTCTCCTCTTTCACTTTCATCAAGAGGGTCTTTAGGTCTTCTTCACTTTCTGCCATAAGGGTGGTGTCGTATGCATATCTGAGGTTACTGGTATTTCTCCCGGCAATCTTGATTCCAGCTTGTGTTTCTTCCAGCCCAGCGTTTCTCATGATGTACTCTGCATAGAAGTTAAATAAGTAGGGTGACAATATACAGCCTTGACGTACTCCTTTTCCTATTTGGAACCAGTCTGTTTTTCCATGTCCTGTTCTAACTGTTGCTTCCTGACCTGCATATAGGTTTCTCAAGAGGCAAGTCAGGTGGTCTAGTATTCCCATCTCTTTCAGAATTTTCCACAGTTTATTGTGATCCACACAGTCAAAGGCTTTGACATATAAAGCAGAAATAGATGTTTTTCTAGAACTCTCTTGCTTTTTTGATGATCCAGCAGATGTTGGCAATTTGATGTCTGGTTCCTCTGCCTTTTATTTTAATATCTTAAAACAACATATATTTATTATCTTATAGTTCTGAGGGACAGAAGCCAGACATTAGTCTCAGAGTCTATACATAAGCAAGACCACATTCCTTTCTGGACTCTAGGAGAAATATGTTTTTTTGAGTTTTTCCAACTTCTAGAGACTTCTCTTATTCCATGACTCATAGCTTTCTTGCTTCATCTTCTAAGTTAGTGACAAAAAATTGAGTCCTTTTCACATCACCCCGTCTGACACTCTTTACATAGTCACATCTGACAGTAACCACAGGTGGTAAATTTCTCTGCTTTTAAAGACTCCCGTAATTAGAATGTGCCCACTCAGATAATCCAGGAAAATCCCCCCATCTCTGAGTTCTCAATTGTATTTGTAGTGTCTCCTTTCCCTTATAAGGCAATATATTCAAAGAGTCCAGGTATTAGGGTCCAGACATATTTGGGAAGCCATTATTTTTCTGTCATTGGAAATGTACAATGCTGATTTTTAAAAATTCTATGATTGCTTCTACATATGCTATCTGGCATTCTTATATAAAGAAACCCTGGCCTTTCCTCTTCCTTCTGTGGATTCAGAGGTTATTTACATTTCAGTATGGTATAATCTCGATGGTTCAGTGGTAAAGAATCCACCTGCCAATGCAGGAGACATGGGTTCAATCCCTGGGCAACTCACTCCAGTATTCTTGCCTGGGAAATCCCACTGACAGTGAAGCCTGTAGGGCTACAGTCCATGGGGTCCAGATAAAATCACACAATTTAGTGCACACATACACACATGATATAATCATTTAAAATTTTTTTTGGTTTTGATGGTCAAATTGAGTCATACTGGGGAAGTTTTTAAAGGGTGTGAGACGATGTTATAAAATTATTATAATTTTCTTAGATGTGATATAACTGTGATTATGTAAGCTGAATTATTTAGGGTGATATTACCATAACTGTACCTTCCCCAAAACAGGAAAATCATAGAATATTACACTGTTTATTATAGATTGAAGGTATAAAGATCTCACTTTAATATTCTTTCAAAATTTTATATATATTTGAAAAATTTTAAACAATGTGGAAATTAATATATCAGAGATACACTGTTATAATGTTAAGACAACTCAGCATGATATTAAGAAACCTAATCTGTTTTTCGCAGTTGAATCCCAGTGAACACAAATCTTGAAGAGATTTTTAAGAAAGTAAAATAAAGTTAACTTTATCTGGCTTCTCATATTGAAGGAAAGGTCCAAGTTTAGTTCTACAATCAAGAGTACTTTTTCTTTTATGTGATTTCCAAACAGATGTCAGAATTCTCAAAAGCATTGGAATACAATTTAGTTTTAGAAATTAAACTTTTGCATGTTATATTAAAAACATAATTCTTAAAAAAGATAATAATACTATCATACAGTACTAATGAGCATATCAAAAGGTCAACATAATTGGAGAATTTTCTTGTATGAAAGCAATGACCAGGATGAAGCTTGCAAAGAAAGCACTGCATTTACAGCAGAATTCTTATGCATGGCATATGAGCACCTCTGGGCCTCCAGATTAGGCTAGAATACTTTTTTTGTATACTGCATTATCATTTCCAAAGTAATATGACAATTTAATGTTCACAATGTTGTCAAATAGATAACTGTTATTTATTCCTTTACTAAATACTTATTGAGACCTTGTACTGTGTGTCAGGTACTGGGCTAATTAGAATTTCCATGAATGTATTGAACACTTACTATATTCTGACTACTAACAATCTTGTATGCATTAACTCACAGACACTCATAATTACTACATGAGATCAACTGTTCCCATTTTACATATAAGAAAATTATAATGACAGAGCAACTGAGTTACAGGATTCAGACTTGTAAATTTTGACTCCAGAACTCAAACTGTCTATGCTCGTGCTAAAGGATCTTAATCAGGAGTCCATAAGACATTATAATTGTGTTTCAAATTTCCAGGGGGAAAGAGTCTATGGTTTACATCAATTATTCAGAAGAAAAAAATACATTATCATCTTAGTTGATGCAGAAAAATCATTTGAAAGCATAGATTAATGACAAAAACAACAAAATGTGTATAGAGGAAACATACATCAACATTGCAAAGACCAATTATGACAAACTCACAGCTAATATCATAATGGTACAAAGCTGAAAGCTTTTCTTCTAAGATCAGGAACAAGGCAGAATACCCATTCTCACAATATTTATTCAACATAGAAGTGAAAGTTCTAGTCACAGCCATCGGACAAAAATAAATATAAATAAATGCCATCCAAACTGGAAGGGGAAAAAGTAAAACTGTCATTATTTGCAGATGGCAAAATACTATATATACATACATATATACATACATACATATATATATATATATATATATATATATATATATATATAGCAAGCCCCAGAGATTCTACCCCAAAGCTGCTAGAGATAATAAATGAATTCAATGAAGCTGCAAGATACAAAACTAATACACAGAAATCTATTGCATTTCTATACACTAAGAATAAAATATTAGAAGGACAGATCAAGAAAACAATCCCATTTACAATCACACTGAAAATAATAACATACCTAACAATAAGTTTAATCAAGTAGCAAAAGACCTGTATTCTACTTCAGATGGTGACTGCAGCCATGAAATTAAAAGACGCTTACTCCTTGGTAGAAAAGTTATGACCAACCTAGACAGCATTTTGAAAAGCAGAGATATTACTTTGCCAACAAAAGTCTGTCTAGTCAAGGCTATGGTTTTTCCAGTGGTCATGTATGGATGTGAGAGTTGGACTGTGAAGAAAGCGGAGGGCCGAAGAATTGATGCCTTTGAACTGTGATGTTAGAGAAGACTCTTGAGAGTCCCTTGGACTGCAAGGAGATCCAACCAGTCCATTCTGAAGGAGATGAGCCCTGGGATTTCTTTGGAGGGAATGATGCTAAAGCTGAAACTCCAGTACTTTTGCCACCTCATGCAGAGTTGACTCATTGGAAAAGACTCTGATGCTGGGAGGGATTGGGGGCAGGAAGAGAAGGGGACGACAGAGGATGAGATGGCTGGATGGCATCACTGACTCGATGGATGTGAGTCTGAGTGAACTCCGGGAGTTGGTGATGCACAGGGAGGCCCGGCATGCTGTGATTCATTGAGTCGCAAAGGGTCGGACACGACTGAGCGACTGAAATGAACTGAACTGAACTGAAAAATATTAAGTGTTGATGAAAATATTCAAGATGACACAAATAAATGGAAAGATATAAATAAGTCTTATAAATCTTATAAATAAGATATAAATAAATGGAAATACATGTGTTCATGTGTTTCAGAAGAACTATAATGTTAAAATGTTCATACTACCCAAAACAATTACAAATTCAGCACAATCTCTATTAAAATATCTATGGCGTTTTTTCACAGAAAATGAAAACACTAATTCAAAAAGTATATGCACCACAATGTTCAGATCAGCATTATTTTAATCCCAGACATGAACACTAAGTATCCATTAAAAGATGAATAGATAAAGAAGATGGCGTATACACATACAATGGAACATTACTCAGCCATAAAAAATTGAAATCTTGCCATTTGTGGCAACATGGATAGACCTAGAGGGTACTATGCTAAGTAAAATACATTAGGTTCCCACGTAGCACAGTGGTAAAGAATCTCCCTGCCAATGCAGGGGATGCAAGAGACGCTGGTTCTATTCCTTGATCAGGAAGATCCTCTGGAGTAGGAAATAGCAACTCACTCCAGTATTCTTACCTGGAAACTTCCATGGACAGGGGAGACTAATGGGCTACAGTCCATGGGGTCGCAAGAAGTTAGACACAACTGAGCGTCTGAGCACGCCTGCAAAATAAGTCAGAGAAAGACAAATACTGTGTTTTCAAAATTATATGTGGAATCTAAAAAATAAAACAAATGTACAAATATAAGAAAGCAGAAATAGTCTCACATGTACAGAGAACAAATTAGTGCTTGCCCAGGGGGAGAAGTTTGGAGGGGAGGGTGAAAACGATAAAGAGTACAAATTGGCAGTTATACAATAAATATATCTCCTAAAGGAGATCAGTCCTGGGTGCTCATTGGAAGGACTGATGTTGAAGCTGAAACTCCAATACTTTGGCCACCTGTTGCAAAGAGCTGACTCATTTGAAAAGACCCTGATGCTGGCAAAGATTGAAAGTAGGAGGAGAAGGGGATGACAGAGGATGAGATGGTTGGATGGCATCACCGACTCAAAGGACATGAGTTTGGGTGAACTCTGGGAGTTGGTGATGGACAAGGGAGGCCTGGCGTGCTGCAGTTCATGGGGTCGCAAAGAGTCGGACACGACTGAGTGACCGAACTGAACTGAACTGAACTGACAATAATAAGTCACAGGCTGTACGGCATAGCACAGGAAATGTAGTCAACAATATTGTAACTTTGTATTGTGTGTAATCTATAAAAATATAGAATCACTATGCTGTACACCTGAAACCGATATAATATTCTAAGTCCACTATACTTCAATTAAAATGAAAAGAAAACCAGTGATATGAGTGAACTTTTAAAAAACTGTTCTTGGTATTTCCTCTATTTCCCTCCCCCTCTTCCTTCATAGCTATACTTTAGTCCTTTAGGAATTAAATTTTAGCTATAGTAAATTGCTGGTTTGTGTACTTTCTTGATCACTCAAGAAAAGGAGCTAAGGCTACTAGTAGCTGTTGTCATGCAGCAATTTATACATTTATTAGATACTTTGACCTGTGGGGATTCTCCCATTTTTCACGCTCCTTTGATTCGTAGGGAGTTGTATACTCAGATCAAAGTCCAGATCTAGGAGAATGTAAATATTTCTCTTTGCTCATGTTATCTGTGTCAGAAACTAGTATACAACTTCCCATCTAGCCAGGGTTTTCCTTGTAGAGAGAAAATCAACTCAAATAAAATAATGTTACATGCCTAGGAAGTCTTCCACCTGCCATTTTATTACAGCAGAATTAGTCTCACAAGGTGCTCCTCTCTTTCCTCCTACGGTTTGTTTACTCCCCAGCCTCTCCCCGGCTAGAGGCTTCTAGTCCTCCCCTTCAAAGTCCTCCCCTTTTCTCATTTCTTACACCACAGTCTTCTAAACTGAGGATCTGTCTATAAGAATCGGTCTCTTCGCTTGATTCAATTTTTTAAAAACTGACTGATATTTTTCAGAGTTTACTGTATGAAAGTGTAAAAGTGTTAGTCGCTCAGTTGTATCCAACTCTTTGTGACCCCGTTGACTGTAGCCCTCCAGGCTCCTCTGTCCATGGAATTCTATTGGCAAGAAAATTGGAGTGGGTAGCTATTCCCTTCTCCAGGGGATCTTCCTGACTCAGGAGTCGAACCTGGGTTTCCTGCATTGCCGGCAGATTCTTTACCATCTGTGCCACCAGAGAAGAAGGCAGTCTTTTATTGTTGCCTCTATTTTTATTCATTTCAGTAGGTTGTAAGCAGGGAGGTTACAAAAACATGTATTTATTCTGCTATTTTTCATGAGACTCTCTACATTAATTTTTGTTTTTATAAAGCATTAGAGAAATGTGCTTGAACTGAATGAGTAAGTTGGATATGACAGCAAAGTGCTCTTGATCTTGGCCAGATGCCAGAGTGTGAGCGCATTCGTGTATTCTCTAGCTGAAGGGAATGGTACTATGGATCAGCACCAATAAATTCTACGCTGCCACTGATGCAGCACGGTCACTTTTACCCTTTCTTGCTGAATGAAGTGGCTTAAAAAGTGTTTTCCTTAACGTACATTTGCGATTTTAAAACTCTTCTTCATAATGGAAGGGAAGTTCTTGGCATTTTAAGTGCATGTTCGAAATGTACTGACTCCCAGAAATCACAGGTGCAAATCCAGATGGGGTTTACAGATAAACTTACATGCAGTTGATTTTGCAGGATTCTTGGGAACCAAAGTCAAGTCTTTACTTTGTTGACCTTTAAGATCCAAAATCAATTTTCCTAATAAAAGGCAGACCTTTGTACAATTTTTGAAGTCACTGAAAACCTTTACCAACAGAGACACCAGATTCTATGTCCCAGTCACCCTCAGAGGAATAAAGTTTATTAGTTGACATAAAAACACCAAGAGCAATCTTTGCTTTCTTCTCCAGTGGCAGCAACCTTTAGAAATGGTGAAGCCATTATTGTTGTGTACCCTTTTGAGTATTCAGAATATTTTAAGCACTGCATATATCACCATGCTCAGGAAACTTAAGGAAATACAATAATCTAAATGAATAGCAATAATAATAATTAGCTAACATTGTTTTAATACTTTACACTGTACCAGCTATTGTGCTTTAAATTGGCTTATATTAAGCTTTAAAATAACAGAAGATTAGACATAATTATTGTCCCCTTATTACAGAGGGTGTAACTTAGGTTAAAAAAATAAATACCTTGCTCAGATTAAAAAAATAAATATCTTACTCATCTGGTGAGTTGTTCAGAATTAAAAATTCCTAAATGTAATTCCAGAAATGTACCATAAACACTATTCTGTACCACTTCTTCAATGTATTTGCATTTTCAAAAAGTTCAAGTACCTAGTTTGAAATGAAGTGCCTAATTTGGGCATAATATGCCAGTGCTATATCAATTTTATGAAGCGTACACTTATTAATTTTATGTGCTAAGTGTGCATCTTAGTCCTCCTGTGCCTTTCATATTTTTTAAGAAAAGAAAAATTGAACAGTAAAATATTTATATTTTCACAAATTCTACTGTAAAAAGATTAAAAATGTTGCAAAAATTGAATCACAGGCAGAAATGAGAATTTATCATGCAACATGTACCTATTTAGTTTATATACTTGTTAGAATGGTTTTAGATTGTGCTTTGTAAAACTTAGAAGTGTTCAGTGTAAAGATAACTAATATAGTGTAGCAGAAATCTGTCTCTACTGTGATTTATCTACTTAGCTAATGAATTGGAAATAAAATGTATGTGATTTGCATATTTGGGGGTCTTTTGCAATAAAGTAGGAAACCTTAATCATCAACCACTAGAACCATACTAAATGGATTAATCTGTAGATGTTCTTGCATATATTTATATGCTATGTTTCTACCTTTTAATGTTCAATCATTTAAAATTAATTTTTTTGGATATAGCTGTTTTACAATGCTGTGTTAATCTCTGCTGTACAACAAAGTGAATCAGTTATATGTATACATATCTCCCCTCTTTTTAGATAAATAAGTTTTTAAAGTTAGGAAAAAAACACGCCATAATTCGATCATCCTCCTCTCTTTTTGTTATTATGATTATGTGACATACAGTCTTGCTTGGCTGCCCATAGCTACAGAAAGACCTGCAAGCAGTTCATGCAATGGGGATTGCCCTCAGGCAATAGGGTTTATAATTTGTCAACATCTGTTCCCCTTATCCTCTAAAAGGACAATATTGAGTTTCATATGTTTTCTCAGAGACTCTCCAGTAGGATTAAGCCCCAGCTGCTCATAGCCATAACCTGATAATAATCATGCCAAGCTCTGTCTACTCTCAGGGCATTTGCACATCATTATTTTCTCTGCCTAGAATGCTCTTTCCCAAATGTGTCCTATATTTGGCTTCTTCTCATTCAAGTTTTAGTTCATATTTACTTTCCTCAGTTAGTCTATTTCATACCATATCCTCTAAGGTAGGCTCCTCTTCTCTCAAATATTTCCTCAATTATTATACATTCCTAAATATGTCTGTTCCGTCTTTTACACTTGAAGACAAGTCCCTAAAGGAGAAAGATTTTGCTTCCTTGTTTTCCGCAGTATGCCCATTGCCTAGAACATAAGCATATTCCAGGAAAGTTGCTCAATAATCAGTTATTGACTGACTGGCAGCACCAGGAGGATTAATTGGAAACCTCAATGCCATCAGATAATGCAAACATCAAAATAACACTGTAGAGTCTCTGAAAATTAAACAGTCATTGGACACATAGCCCTAAACAGTTGGCCAGGACATATGTACTAAATGTAAACCAGTATGAACCTGCTAAAAGAAAAGATTTAACTAATACTCAAAGTCCTTTCACATAATAGGTAGAATGTTGAAGACACAATTTAAGAATATCACCTGTCATAAGAAGAACCAGGAACATCTCCACTTAATAAGAAAAGACAGTCAATAGACATCAAAAACAGATGAATCAGATGTTGGAACTATCTGACAAGAGTTTAAAAACAGCTGTTATAAAAATACTTCAATAACAAATGACAAATTCTCTGGAAATAAATGAAAAATTAAAAGTCTCGACAAAGAGAAGTTATAAAGAAAGAAAAGTATAGTAATTATAAAACTAAAAGCATAGTAGAAATAAGAAATAATTTGCTGGGTGGTCTTCTCACTAGAGTGGGAATGGCTGGGTGTAAATTAGATGACTTAGAGGACAGGCCTCCATGCTAAGTTGCTTCAGTCATGTCCAACTCTTTTGTGGCTCTATGGACTGTAGTCTGCCACGCTCCTCTGTTTACGGAATTCTCCAGACAAGAATACTGGAGTGGGCTGCCATGCCATCCTCCAGAGGATCTTACCCATCCAGGTATTGCTCATGCATCTCTATGTCTCTAGCTTTGGCAAGCAGTTTCTTTACCACTAGCACCATCTGGGAAATCCGACTTAGAGGACACATCAATAGAATTCATCCAATCTGAAGAATGGAGAGCAAGTATATTAGAAAAAGAAACTAGAGTCTCAGGTGAAATACAGAAGATTCAATAGTCGTGTTATAGAAGCACTACCAGGAGAGGTGAACTAGTAGAGCCACAAGAGTTTTCAAAGAAATATGGCTAAAGCCTCCAAATTTGATGACGTGCATAAATCTACAGACAAAAGAATTCGAGCAAATCACAGACAGATAAACCCAAAGAAATTCATGCCAAGACACACTATAATTAAACTTTTGACTATTAAAAAAACAAAAGACTTGACAGCATCCAGAGAGAAATGTTACTGGGGAAAAAAAACAAAAAACGGTTCAGCTGACTTCAACTACCACAGAAGTACTTTTCCTTGAGACAACCATCAAATGTTTGTATGCAGCAGAACTATTTTGCGAGTACTTTCCATTTCTCCCATAGAATGAAAAAATAGTTTAGTACAGGACAGGATTGCTATTTTTTTTCCCTTGGGAGTTTGTGGTGATGAAGATGCAATGAATATTGGTATAGATTCATGTTACTTTCTCAGTTTGAACTAAGACATGATCAGTTTTACTCACCACTGGTTTTGTATCACCAATGTAACTGTTCAGAGAAAAAGGCAAATATTTTTTCATAATAAAGACTTCATGAACTACCTGAAGTTTTTGAGGGATCCCTAAAAGCTTCAATACTTTTAGAGTAAATTAAAGAATCCACCTGCAATGTAGGAGGTGAAGGTTCAATCCCTAGGTCAGGAAGATCTCCTGGAGAAGGAAATGGCAACTCACTCCACTATGGCCTAGAAAATCCCATGGACAGAAGAGCCTGGCAGGCTACAGTCCACGGGGCCGCAAAGAGTCAGACATAGACAGACTAACACTTTTACTATTTTTTTTTTAATTATTTCTTTACATCTTCCATGTTCTACATAGTATTCATAAGTATCTATTTTTCTGATTCCATAATAATCCATTATGTGCTGTGTTTACTCTCTCAGCTGTGTTTGACTCTTTGTGACCTCATGGACTGTAGCCCACCACGGTCCTCTGTCCATGGGGATTCTCCAGGCAAGAATACTGGAGTGGGTTGCCATGCCCTCCTCCAGGGAATCTCATAAACCCAGGGATCGAACCCAGGTCTCCTGCATTGCCGGCAGATTCTTTACTGTCTGAGCCACCAGGGAAGCCTAATATTCATTATATCATATATTAAAATTGGGCTAGTTTGAACTCTTATATTTTTGATTTTGTTCAGTTCAGTTCAGTTCAGTCACTCAGTCATGTCCGACTCTTTGCGACCCCATGAATCGCAGCACGCCAGGCCTCGCTGTTCATCACCATCTCCCAGAGTTCACTCAGACTCATGTCCATTGAGTCCGTGATGCCATCCATCATCTCATCCTCCCCTTTCTCCTCCTGCCCCCAATCCCTCCCAGCATCAGAGTCTTTTCCAATGAGTCAACTCTTCGCATGAGGTGGCCAAAGTACTGGAGTTTCAGCTTCAGCATCATTCCTTCCAAAGAAATCCCAGGGTTGATCTCCTTCAGAATGGACTGGTTGGATCTCCTTGCAGTCCAAGGGACTCTCAAGAGTCTTCTCCAACACCACAGTTCAAAAGCATCCATTCTTCAGTGCTCAGCCTTCTTCACAGTCCAACTCTCACATCCATACATGACCACAGGAAAAACCATAGCCTTGACTAGATGGACCTTAGTCGGCAAAGTAATTTCTCTGCTTTTGAATATGCTATCTAGGTTGGTCACAACTTTTCTTCCAAGGAGTAAGCGTCTTTTAATTTCATGGCTGCAATCACCATCTGCAGTGATTTTGGAGCCCCCAAAAATAAAGTCTGACACTGTTTCTACTGTTTCCCCATCTATTTTCCATGAAGTGATGGGACCAGATGCCATGATCTTCGTTTTCTGAATGTTGAGTTTTAAGCCAACGTTTTTACTCTCCTTTTTCACTTTCATCAAGAGGCTTTTTAGTTCCTCTTCACTTTCTGCCATAAGGGTGGTGTCATCTGCATATCTGAGGTTATTGATATTTCTCCCGGCAATCTTGATTCCAGCTTATGTTTCTTCCAGCCCAGCGTTTCTCATGATGTACTCTGCATAGAAGTTAAATAAAGAGGGTGACAATATACAGCCTTGACATACTCCTTTTCCTATTTGGAACCAGTCTGTTGTTCCATGTCCAGTTCTAACTGTTGCTTCCTGACCTGCATACAGATTTCTTAAGAGGCAGATTAGGTGGTCTGGTATTCCCATCTCTTTCAGAATTTTCCACAATTTATTGTGATCCACACAGTCAAAGGCTTTGGCATAGTCAATAAAGCAGAAATAGATATTTTTCTGGAACTCTCTTGCTTTTTCCATGATCCAGCAGATGCTGGCAATTTGATCTCTGGTTCCTCTGCCTTTTCTAAAACCAGCTTGAACATCAGGGAGTTCATGGTTCACGTATTGCTGAAGCCTGGCTTGGAGAATTTTGAGCATTACTTTACTAGTGTGTGAGATGAGTGCAATTGTGTGGTAGTTTGAGCATTCTTTGGCATTGCCTTTCTTTGGGATTGGAATGAAAACTGACCTTTTCCAGTCCTGTGGCCACTGCTGAGTATTCCAGGTTTGCTGGCATACTCTTCCAAGAGTGCAGCACTTTCACAGCATCATCCCTCAGGACTTGAAACAGCTCAACTGGAATTCCATCACCTCCACTAGCTTTGTTCATAGTGATGCTTTCTAAGGCCCACTTGACTTCACATTCCAAGATGTCTGGTTCTAGATGAGTGATCACATCATCATGATTATCTGGGTTGTGAAGATCTTTTTTGTATAGTTCTTCTGTGTATTCTTGCCACCTCTTCTTAGTATCTTCTGCTTCTGTTAGGTCCATACCATTTCTGTCCTTTATCGAGCCCATCTTTGCATGAAATATTCCCTTGGTATCTCTAATTTTCTTGAAGAGATCTCTAGTCTTTCCCATTCTGTTGTTTTCCTCTATTTCCTTGCATTGATTGCTGAAGAAGGCTTTCTTATCTCTTCTTGCTATTCTTTGGAACTCTGCATTCAGATGCTTATATCTTTCCTTTTCTCCTTTGCTTTTTGCCTCTCTCCTTTTCACAGCTATTTGTAAGGCCTCCCCAGACAGCCATTTTGCTTTTTTGCATTTCTTTTCCATGGGGATGGTCTTGATCCCTGTCTCCTGTACAATGTCACGAACTTCATTCCATAGTTCATCAGGCACTCTATGTATCAGATCTAGGCCCTTAAATCTGTTTCTCACTTCCACTGTATAATCATAAGGGATTTGATTTAGGTCATACCTGAATGGTCTAGCGGGTTTCCCTACTTTCTTCAATTTGAGTCTGAATTTGGTAATAAGGAGTTCATGATCTGAGCCACAGTCAGCTCCTGGTCTTGTTTTTGTTGACTGTATAGAGCTTCTCCATCTTTGGCTGCAAAAAATATAATCAGTCTGATTTCGGTGTTGACCATCTGGTGATGTCCATGTGTAGATCTTCTCTTGTGTTGTTGGAAGAGGGTGTTTGCTATGGCCAGTGCTTTTTCTTGGCAAAACTCTATTAGTCTTTGACCTGTTTCATTCCGCATTCCAAGGCCAAATTTGCCTGTTACTCCAGATGTTTCTTGACTTCCTACTTTTGCATTCCAGTCCCCTATAATGAAAAGGACATCTTTTTTGGGTGTTAGTTCTAAAAGGTCTTGTAGGTCTTCGTAAAACCGTTCAACTTCAGCTTCTTCAGCATTATGGTTGGGGCATAGATTTGGATTACTGTGATATTGAATGGTTTGCCTTGGAGACGAACAGAGATCATTCAGTCGTTTTTGAGATTGCATCCAAGTACTGCATTTCGGACTCTTTTGTTGACCATGATGGCTCCTCCATTTCTTCTGAGGGATTCCTGACCACAGTAGTAGATATAATGGTCATCTGAGTTAAATTCACCCATTCCAGTCCATTTTAGTTCGCTGATTCCTAGGATGTCAACGTTCACCCTTGCCATCTCTTGTTTGACCACTTCCAATTTGCCTTGATTCATGGACCTGACATTCCAGGTTCCTATGCAATGTTGCTCTTTTCAGCATCGGACCTTGCTTCTTTCACCAGGCACATGCACAACTGGGTGTTGTTTTTGCTTTGGCTCCATCCCTTCATTCTTTCTCGAGTTACTTCTCCACTGATCTCCAGTAGCATATTGGGCACCTAATGACCTGGGGAGTTCCTCTTTTGGTGTCCTATCATTTTTCTTTTTCATTCTGTTCATGGGGTTGTCAAGGCAAGAATACTGAAGTGGCTTGCCATTCCCTTCTCCAGTGGACCACGTTCTGTCAGGCCTCTCCACCATGACCCGCCCGTCTTGGGTTGCCCTGCAGGCATGGCTTGGTTTCATTGAGTTAGACAAGGCTGTGGTCCTAGTGTGATTAGATTGACTAGTTTTCTGTGAGTATGGTTTCAGTGTGTCTGCCCTCTGATGCCCTCTTGCAACACCTACCATCTTACTTGGGTTTCTCTTACCTTGGGTGTGGGGTATCTCTTCACGGCTGCTCCAGCAAAGCACAGCCACTGCTCCTTACCTTGGAGGAGGGGTATCTCCTTACTGCTGACGTTCCTGACCTTCAATGTGGAATAGCTCCTCTAGGCCTTCCTGCGCCTGTGCAGTCACCATCCCCGGGTTACTCTTCCCGGCCGCCGGCCCTGGCCTCGGGCGTGGGTGGCTCCTCCCAGCTGCTGCCCCTGGCATCGGGCTTGGGATGGTTCCTCAGGGTCACCACCCCTGACCTCGGACACGGGGTGTCTCCTCCCAGCCGCCACTGACCTCAGACACGGCGTAGCTCCTCCTGGCTGCTGCCCCTGACCTCGGACCCGGTGTGTCTCCTCCTGCCCACCACTGACCTCGGACGTGGGGTAGCTCCTCTCGGCTGCGCTTAGTGCGCCGGCCGGCCCTCACAGCCTCCTGCACTTAGTCTATTTTGTAATCCATTAAAAATAGCTGCATGTCGCAACTGAAAGCAACCTGCATTCCTGTAATGTACAGAATGCCTAAATAAATAATGGTATACGTAGCAAATGGAATACTCAAAACAATTAAAAACAGCAAACCTACTGCAATAAAAAAAAACAAAACATGAATGCCAAGGACAGACATGACAATGTTCAGCGGGAGAATAAATACACAAAAAGTTTGAAATTTGAAAACTAACATTTGATCAAAATCCAATAAAGGGTTAACTTAGAGGAGCGTGAAAAAGTTGGCTTAAAGCTCAACATTCAGAAAACGAAGATCATGGCATCTGGTCCCATCACTTCATGGAAAATAGATGGGGAAACAGTGAAAACAGTGTCAGACTTTAGTTTTTTGGGCTCCAAAATCACTGCACATGGTGATTGCAGCCATGAAATTAAAAGACGCTTACTCCTTGGAAGGAAAGTTATGACCAACCTAGAGAGCATATTCAAAAGCAGAGATATTACTTTGCTAAGGTCCGTCTAGTCAAGGCTATGGTTTTTCCTGTGGTCATGTATGGATGTGAGAGTTGGACTGTGAAGAAAGCTGAGCGCCGAAGAATGGATGCTTTTGAACTGTGGTGTTGGAGAAGACTCTTGAGAGTCCCTTGGACTGCAAGGAGATCCAACCAGTCCATTCTAAAGGAGATCAGTCCTGGTTGTTCTTTGGAAGGAATGATGCTAAAGCTGAAACTCCAGTACTTTGGCTACCTCATGAGAAGAGTTGACTCATTCGAAAAGACTCTGATGCTGGTAGGGACTGGGGGTAGGAGGAGAAGGGGTCGACAGAGGATGAGATGGCTGGGTGGCATCACCAACCTGATGGATGTGAGTTTGAGTGAACTCCGGGAGTTGGTGATGGACAGGGAGGCCTGGCATGCTGCTATTCATGGGGTCACAAAGAGTCAGACACGACGGAGTGACTGAACTGAACTGAACTAGAGGCCATTGGTTAAAAGGGAACTGTTGGTATGTTGAAATGATCTTTTTCTTAATCAGGATAGTAAATACATAAGTGTGCATATGTACAAAAAGTCATCAAGCTGTAAACTTGAGATATGTGCATTTTTATATACGGCTGTTATATTCACTATAAAGATAAAAATCATTTTTAAAACTGAACATAGCTTTTTATAAAGTTATCTTTTGTAACTTTTGCTTTTTTAAATAATTTCCTTAGTCTTAATTTCCTCAATAAGTGCTATAATTATGTTTATAATTCCTATACAATTTTTTGTTTTGTTTGCATGCTTTTCTTTTAAACTAGAAGAAAATGCTTTCTTCTAATTTCAATCACCAGTAGTGATGCCTAAATATCAGTTTTTATATATCCTTGCCAACAAATATCATTGAATTGTTTTCCCCAACTTAAGGCTTTATAGTTTATTTCTTCTAGTAAATGCATACCAATTGGAGCAGGAAAATCTCTGTTTATTACTACATAGACTCTTTTCTAGTCACAGGGAAGTTCCTAACAAGAAATACTTCTTCAGTGGTATTGGGAACAATGTTCAACTCACCCATATTCTTACACATTTCTTGAATCTGATAAAAGTGACATCTAGGTAAATGCTTTTTTTACTGGTGAAAGAGAGGCTAAGTGCCTTTTTCTAGCTTTCTCTTTTTGAGAAAGAGTGATTGACTACCTTTGATAGACTTCTTGGGATATGTACTGATTGCCTTGTGCTTTGAACGTCAAACAAGAATATTGCTCATGATAAGAACAATTTTTGTCAACGTAGCTAAATGCATGGACTCTACTGAATTCTTTTTTCCAGTTTTGAGTAAGTCACTCAAATTTGACATTAAGGCTAATAAAAGGGGAAACAATTTAGTTATCATTTTGTGTTGCTCATATGCAATAAAAGACTGTGATCAAATACAGGTTTCCCCATTCTCTAACTGCATATTAATGCGTACTTCTTATTCTTAGTATTATGCTATGGATTTGAAAACCCCAAATTCATGAATATATTTTTAATGTTTTTGGAAAAACATTAGGAATGATGATAAAACCATCATGTTTTAACAATAGCACTGTATCTCAGAACAATAGGCAGGGATTTATGGTTCTTCTGTAGAGCACAAGTTGCCATTGTAAACTGTCTACTCTAATGAGATTTACTATTTATTATGGAAGCCATGCCACTTTCCTATATTTTTCGCTGCCTCTGCCATGGCATGTAAAGAAGAAGTATAGTAAAAATAATTGATGATAAGTTATCACATTTTAATTAGTCTTTATCTATTTCCTGAGGGAAATGATAAAAATTTATTGATGAAGATTCAGAGTAATTTAATGCCATAAAACAAACATCAGAAACTACTTGGAAATTATCATGCATCAATAAACCACAAAAGAGGTCAAAGAAATCTGTATGTTCCACATCCAAATATATACTAAATATATATTTTAATGAATTTGAAAAGAGGTTCACTTTCCTTTTCTTCTCTCTTCTTCCCATTTTTGTTTTTCTTTAATGATAGGGGCTAAGAACATGATGTTAGTGTTACTTATCATGCTAAGGTGCTAATAGAAGCTGATTATAGATTAGCTAATATAGAGGTGCTGCGGCTGCTGCTAAGTCGCTTCAGTCATGTCCGACTCTGTGCAACCCCATAGATGGCAGCACACCAGGCTCCCCCATCCCTGGGATTCTCCAGGCAAGAACACTGGACTGGGTTGCCATTTCCTTCTCCAATGCAGGAAAGGGAAAAGTGAAAGTGAAAGTGAAGTCGCTCAGTCGTGTCCGACTCCTAGCGACCCCATGGACTGCAGCCTACCAGGCTCCTCCATCCATGGGATTTTCCAGGCAAGAGTACTGGAATGGGCTGGCATTGCCTTCTCCGAGAGGTGCTAATAGAAGCTTAATAATAAAACGGACATATATATGCATGGATAAGAAATTGAACTGGCTTTGATTTATTCCTTCTAATATAAGGTATATTTTGTTCTCTGAAATGTGGTTTTGAAAAAATAGAAAGAGAGAAGACAAGACTCCCCTTCTTGTTGCTCTCAAGTATTTGACACAGTGTTCTCTCTGCCTGAAACATTCTTTCCCTAAGTCTTCCCCAGATACACTTAAATTTCAATCTGTAGGTCTCAATTGAGATGTCACTCCCTGAAACCCTAGAGCAGTTCTATGTTTCCATAATATTTTTGTTGATTAGTTGCATCTTAAAAATATCTCAGTTGGCTTCCTCCCATAATGGTGCTAATAGAAGCTTGGAGGAGAAAACAAGATATTTCTCCCCTTCTTTTCTCTATTCTGGGGAACTTTTCTTCAGGTGACCACATTTCCTACAAGATCACAATGCTCACTAACTGGCCCGATCTATGGAGGTTCTTATACTTCCCCTTGCTCCATTGGTTCCTCCAACTTTAGGGTGATAGAACTGTCTTGTTGTGGTTCATCTTAGGTTGATTCACAGTCCCGTCTTGCCTTCTCATTTTAATACCTTTGTGGTCACTTCCCCATATTAAAGTCCCTCTCTTGAATCGATATGCATAGGACTGGTTTTCCTGGCAGAGATCTGACTGATAGCTATATTTTATTTTCCTTATCTATAATACCAATCTAACTTTTACATAACTATTTAATCTGTTCTCTCAGCTAGACTAAATTGCAAAACAACAACAACAACAACAACAACAACAAAAACAAAAACAAAAAGAGAGAGAGAGAATTGTGTTGGTCTGTTTCCTTTTTATATTGCCAGTCCTTAGCAAGGATGTTGGCTTAAAAAAGTCAAATAATATTTGTTGAAGAAAGAAATAAAAAGTGGAAGGAAGAAGGTAGAAAAAAAAGGAGGAGGAAGGAAATTCAATTTGGATATTTATATTTCATTTTAATAAAGTGGATTCAAATCCACAAAATACTCTTCCCTTAAACAATCACATAACTGAGATCAGGTTATACATGGGTGTGACAAAAGAAAAGCATAGTATTTTCTGAGATTGATAAGCCTAAGGTTGTGACTAAAAGGCAAAGTGGAAACTATGAATGTATATCTGTATATTCTGATTAAGCAGAATGCAATTCAATTAATCATATGTGAGGCTTTCTGTTTCATTATTTTAAAAAATGTAATAAAAAATCACAAAACAAAACAAAAACCAATATTATTTCCATAGGAGGAAGTTCAACCCAATTTCAAGGGGAGGAAAGTTCTGTTATTTCTTGAACAATTGAGAATAAAGAACAATGGTGAACTGAAGGAAAAATACAGGGAAAATGTTAATTTTACACAATAGAGGCCATCTTTTTTTTTTTAACAAATGAAAATGCTATAGAATTGCTCAGTTAAAAGAAACAAGGATTTTTAAAAGGATAGAAATATTAAAAGTTTGAGAAAAGTAGAAAGTGTAAAATAATTGATACTGTCAAATGGCAAATGTCAGAAAATCAGGTACTTAGGAACCTGACAACTATGTGCTGCAAAAATACAAATCTCTTTCTACACAAAAGACTCTGATTTACAACTTTCCCTGAAGCTAAAGCTTGTTTCCATAGAAATATCTCTAGTTTCTTTATAGACTTGTGATTCTCTTTAGGAATACAAACCTATTGTGTTCCTAGCTAAAAAAAAAATGCAAGTGATCTTTCAATGCAATGAGCCAGTACAATTTTTAGCTTTTAAACAAATTAATAAAAATATCACATATAGACACACTATGCCTACTATTACAGATTTTTTCATAAAGTTTAACTTTCAGTTTAAATTGATTTTAAAATGAAAGCAATTGTTTAAAACAAATAACTTCCTATAGTGAAATTTAGAAGATAATTTCAGAGAAATGCTTTCCTTGTTTTTAGTAGCTTCAATTACATATTATAATTTTTAACCTTTAAAAAGCCTTAACAAAACCAAGAAACAAGTAATTGAACTGTCATACCAGGCTTTTCTGATTGGCAATCTTAAGAACATATTCCATAGCCTCTAAAAATATATGCTTTTCTCACAGAAAAATTTCTCTTTAATGGGGTACATTTGTGTCCTAAGAAAAAAGTGAAAATAATGTTCACTTTACCTGCTTGGTAAAGTTATGCCAGGGGAATAGGTTTTTGGTTTTATTGTTCAGCCCACATCGATATAATATTGATATGAGAAAGTACTTTGAAATTACCACTTTTGTTTACAATAACTTTGATCAGTTAAGTTGATCAGTTAGGTGTTTGCATAAAATACAGAGTGATAGACTCTATTTCCTAGTGGACATATACTCTGGTTATTTGTGACCTCAATATATTTTTATTGATTAAATGGCAATATAATTAGAGTTATTTTAATTTTGCAGAGTTTATATCACTTTAAATTATCTTTATTCTTCAATGTTTTACTTTGAAAAATTTTAACACTTCATAAAATTATAATAAATGGTACAATAAACCATATATTCTTCACCGATATTCATTACTTTTTAGCAATTTTCCTGTTATTTGCATTCTCACTCCTTGTGTGTGTGTGTGTGTGTGTGTGTGTGTGTGTAAGGTACAGGTGTATGTCTGTGTCTTTCCATTAGAATTCTTTAAATTTTAAATTTTTTTTACCCAATTTAGCAATAGGATCTGAAGGTTATCAAAAATCTGTATTTGTTTAATTAATTTTTGAACATTTATATTAATAACATATACCTCCACAGTATAACCTAAGAATGTTTATCATTATTCTTTGACAATGTTTTCCATGTAACTTAATGTGTCAAATAATCCTAGTTACTTTAGTATTTCTTCTGAGATGCCTCAGAAATCTTCTGAAATACTCAAAGTTAGCTAGAGAAGAAACTTATAATCTGTTATCAAAAGCAGTTCAATATTCCAGTAAAACATTGCTTTCTTAACAGAGAGAATATAAAATTCCAGTCTTGTACCAGCTTACTATTAATAACAAAACTCATTTATCAAATTAAATTCAATCTAATCTTAATCCTGAAAATTCTTTTTCCAAAGTTCCTTTTTCACAAACCTTTTATCCCTCTTTGGATCCATATTAATTTTTCCCATATTTTCCCCATACATAAGCAGCCAGCTCTGGAGCAAAATGATTCTCCTTTTTTATCTCCACAAAAATATCTCTAGTAACTTTATACCTTTTCTTGCTAACGACACATATGCTACTTACTTTATACACTGACATGCTTTCCTTGTTTTTAGTAGCTTCGATTGCATATTATAATTTTTAACCTTTAAAAGACCTTAACAAAACCAAAAAACAAGTAATTGAACTGTCATACCAGGCTTTTCTGATTGGCAATCTTAAGAACATATTCCATAGCCTCTAAAAATATATGCTTTTCTCATAGAACAATTTCTCTTTAATGTGGTACAAGACCCATGTTTAATGAACCCAAGCATATTTTGAAATTCTGCAATTATACCAAGGAAAGTGGGCTATGTTTGTATTTCAAGGACACGATAAGAGTTAACTTCAAGCTTTCTCCCAGGCATATTTTTTTCTCTCAGGATCAGAATTAAGAAAATAGTATTTTATCGAGTATCTTTATCAAGCTATCTTTCTCTAACTATGTATTCAAGAAGAAACAGTTTTAGAATTTTAAAAGAGTTTTATCTTTACTAATTTTCTCCAGAGTCTAAAGAATACTGTTTCTATACATTGTTAAAAAAAAAAAAGCAACTTTCTTTTCTTTTAGTCATAACTTCATAGCTAACCTTTTTCTAGTGAATTGAACCTCAATATCCCATTTTACAAATGACAACAAAGATATCAATCACACAGATGGAATATGCATCCACACACCAGAGGATAGACTATCACAAATCTTCTGAAAGGATGACTTATAAAAGGTCGCAAACAGACATTTACCCAACACAAATGATCCTCAATGTCAGAGACATGTCAGAACCAACTTGAAATGACCAAATAGCACTTTGTGCTCATGAGAGTTCCTCAGTGGTAGACACATCAGAGCTGACAGGCAAAATGCCCAAATAACACTTTGTGCTTAAAAGAAGCTTACCTGGGTACACATCAGTGGACTTACAGGGTCTTGGAGCTCATCATCTCCTCCAAATGCATGTCTCCACTCCACGAGGGAAAAGTGTAAGTTGGCAGCCAGTGCCTAACAGGGAACAGACAGAGAGGATCCCTGAAACAAATGGTTTCTGCAGCTGCTAGGAAGAAATCCCCCCTCAGGGCCAGCTAGCCATGAGCTAAAGCCATCAAAACCATCCTAGTGGTTGTCATGGCTTTACTCTGGAAAACCCCAAGGAGCCAGATGTTGCTAGAACACAGTAGCATCATTCTGGGACTGAAAGTGGGGGTCCAACTGCTTACCGCTCAAAGGCTAAAATGAAAACAAAGTTGATGGTAAGGAAAATTTGTTTTATTTGGGAGGTTAGCAACCTGGGAGGACAGATTCTTATCTAAAGATCAATGCCCACCCTCGCTCCTGTCACTGACAATCAGTGGGCAGGAGCTTTTATAGATGGAGGGAGAAGGAAGAACGACAGGTACCTGACTTTATTAAATGACTAAATGATTATTATTTGGTCTCATTTAACCCTTTTCCTTTGTTTCTGCATTTATTATTTGGCTAAAGTTTTTCCACAGACAAAAGCCAGGGTAAGGACACGGGGGAAATCCATAGGGTCTGGCTTTGTTTTACCAGAAGCTTTCTCCTGGGAGTGTGTCTGTAATTACACACTTGCCACCTCGGGAAAAACCTGTCAAAAAAATGACCTTGCCAAAGGGCACGTCCACAAGCCTCTCTAGCAAGTTTCCCCACTTGCATGTAATGATGCCCATATGCTCAGCTGTTATTATTATTATTTCCATATGCTCCTGCTATTATTATGATGAATTATTTATGTTCCTATCTAAAGCCAAACAATTTATCTTCTAAATCCTATCTTTCCTTGCTTACTAGAGACTACTTCAGCATTTCCTTCGATCTTCCCACTTCTCTCTCCAGGAATTATTATTTCTCCAGGAATTATCAAATAATTCCTTCTGCTGCTGCTGCTAAGTCACTTCAGTCGTGTCCGACTCTGTGAGACCCCATAGACGGCAGCCCACCAGGCTCCCCTGTCCCTGGGACTCTCCAGGCAAGAACACTGGAGTGGGTTACCATTTCCTTTTCCAATGCATGAAAGTGAAAAGTGAAAGTGAATGTGAAGTTGCTCAGTCATGTCTGACTTCGAGACCGCATGGACTGCAGCCTACCAGTTTCCTCCGTCCATGGGATTTTCTAGGCAAGAGTACTGGAGTGGGTTGCCATTGCCTTCTCCACAAATAATTCCTACCAGCACACAAATGTGATGTTATTTTTCCTAGTTAAATAGAGAAAACACTTCAGGTGACCCCTCTGTGCCTTCCAGCCACTATTGTAACTCATTTTTCTGTTCTCCTTTAAAGGTAATCTCCTTAAGAATGTTAACACCTCACCTCTTAATCCCTCATCTCTAAACAGGAGAGTGCACCTGAGCCCAGACATTAGGTCTCTTTTATTCTATATATATCCCCTCACTAGATTGATTTTGCATATGTGCATGCTCAATCATGTCTGGCTATTTGAATCCCATGGATTATAGCCCACCAAGCTCCTCTGTCCATGGGATTTTTCAAGCAACAATACTGGAGTGGGTTGCCATTTCCTACTTCAAGGGATCTTTCTGAACCAGGGATTGAACCCGTGTTGCTTGTGTCTCCTACACTGGGAGGCAGATTCTTTACCACTTGAGCCACATGGGAAGCCTTACTAGGTAATTTTACCAGCCTCTGTAGCTTTCATTACCATCTGTATACTGGGGACTCCCAAATGGGACTCTTCAGCTTAAACTTCTTTCCTGGCCTCCTATATGAAGTTTTCACATGGACAAGTACTAAAATCTAAAGCTAACGTATCCTAATATAAACCCCTTATCCTGTTCCATCCCTTCTCCCCAAACATGCTCTTACAGATTCCCACATCTTTGTAAACACATATCTATCTTTCTACTTGTTTAACCAAAGCTTTGGAACAATTTTTACATCCAGTTTGTCACTGGATTCTTTGAGAAGAAGAGTAAAAAATTCTGTTAGATTTACACTCAAATTATGTTCAGAATTTGACTACCATTCACCTTCCTCATTATTCCTCATTTAAAATTCTGTCTCTTGTCTGGATTATTGAGAAAGCTTCACTGCTAGTCTAATACCTTATGTCTTTAATACCCTAGAACTTATTCTCAGTAAGCAGCTTGATTGATCCTCTTATGATAAATTGAAATCAAGTCACTCCCTGGCTCAGAACCACCAATGGGTTTCCATTTTATTTAGATAATAGTTGAAATATTGACAGTAAAGTTACAAATTTTGTCCTCATGATTTGTTACTTCATTTTCTTCAAGTCATTTTCTCTAATATTGTCTTTTCAAAGAGACTTTGCTTGACCACTCTAAGATAGTAATGTCCCCCCTCCCTACAAAAAACTAAAGTAACCAGCAAAATTCCACCTTTTCTACCTCCTTCCTTTATAATGATCACCTTCTGACATTCTATGTTTTACTTTTATTTGTAAAGTAAGCTCCACAGAGTTAGTTATAAAGTTTGGTGTATCTGATTAATTGCTTTATTTCTAGTGTCAATAACTGTCAAACACATGGTCATAGTCAACAAATATTTGTATTACAAATGTATTGTTGAATAACTTTTTAAGACCACTTCTTCCTTCTCTTCTTACTAAACATTAATTAACTCAAAGGACATCATTCTTTGTAAGGTCCTCTGATCTACTATACTTATATGTACTGTCCTCGGATTTACTATACTTATAACCCCTTGCTACAGTCATTTTTTTCCACATCTATTTTTCCTCTTCAGCTTTTATCTCATTCTCTATCCATTCTTAACTCTATAATCTGTATATCTAGTATAAACCATCTCAAGAACCCAAATCAGATGGACTTCGAATTGATCAAAAGGGTAAGCCTGACCATCACTGAAGCCTCTTAAAGGAGCCTTTAGGTATTTCTCGAAAGAAGAGACTCAAACATGAAAGATTCTATCTTTCCAATGACAGAATAGAAGAGATCAAAATGTTGGAATAATTAAATATGTTCTTATTTTAAATCATTTCATATTGATTCTATGCTATTTGGGGCTTTCCAGTACACTCTAGAGTATTCACAAGTACATACAAAGTTGCTTAATACAAAGCCTTTAGAAATATGTGTGGCCTTCTCTCCCTCTTTCTTTCCTATGAACCAAATTTATTCAGATAATATAGGCAGCTTCATTCATTTCATGTAACCAGAAAAATGATCCAGGATTCTGAAGCCTCTCTCTTGTCTCTGTCTATGAATAAAAACATTTCTTTCCCAGGAGAGATGGAAAGCTATTTGTATCAAAGGTTTCAGAAATTAGTTGCTGTTGATATGGAGATATACTAATTAGTTTTCATGAGACCAGCATTAACAGGACAAATTGCACTATGAAAGGAGATGGGACGAATTAGCTGGTCCAATATCAAGATAGAGCAAAATGTGAAGAAAAAAAGTAAATTCAAAGTGGACAAGTCCTTGAAATTATGTACTTTCATTTTCAAGCTATCATTTCATCTTCATTTCAGTTCAGTTCAGTCGCTCAGTCATGTCCAACTCTTTGCGACCCCATGAATTGCAGCACGCCAGGCCTCCCTGTCCATAACCATCTCCCGGAGTTCACTCAAACTCACGTCCATCCAGTCGGTGATACCATCCAGCCATCTCACCCTCTGTTGTCCCCTCTTCCTCCTGCCCTCAATCCCTCCCAGCATCAGAGTCTTTTCCAATGAGTCAACTCTTCGCATTTCATCTTATGTTTTGCTTATTTCACATTTTAATTGCTCTTTGATATATTTAGTAAAATTTATATAAATCAATGAAATCATGATTATGTTCTTTTTTTCTTTTAATTTTCCCACACAGAAGGCAATTCACACTAATTCAAAGTAGTAATTAGAGATTAGCTTTGGGGTAAAATTAGCCAGAAATGAATAAAAGAGTATTGAGGCAAGAACTAGGGAATGTTTAAATGATTTATAATCAAGTGTGTTTACATAAATATAAATGTAGATATCAGATTCAATGCTATGTATTTAATGCATCATCTTATTCTCCTGAGCCCAAATAGAGACCACATTTTCCCAGATCCCTTCCACCCAGATAAATCAGGTAAAAACTTCCAATCAAAAGTATTTTTAGTTAATACAATGTGATTAGTAATGAAACACATTACTGCTAGTCCTGTCTCTAAAACCTCTACACAATTCTCTATGCTTCTTTTTCTCTGCCCATAGGTGGTTGTTATTTCAGTCACTAAGTCATGTTCGATTCTTGTGACTCCATGGACTTTAGCCCATCAGGCTCCTATGTTCATGGGATTACCCAGGCAAGAATACTGAGTGAGTTGCCATTTCCTTCTCCAGGGGATTTTCCTGACCCAGGGATCCAACCTACATCTCCTGTTTAGGAGACGGATTCTTTAACACTGAGCCACCTGGGAAGCCAGCCCATTGGTTGTACGAGAGCTAAGTTGCTTCGGTGGTGTCCAACTCTGTGCAACCCTACGGATTACAGCCTTCCAGGCTCCTCTGTCCTTGGGATTTCCCAGGAAAAAATACTGGAGTGGATTGTATTTCCTTATCCAGAGGATCTTCCTGACCCAGGGATCAAGCTTGCATCTCTTATATCTCCTTCATTGGCAGGTGGGTTGTTTACCACCAGCACCTCTTGGTAGCCCATTGGTTGGCCAGATGCAAAGAATCCAGCTGAGGAGTCTGATTACTTAATGGTTGGTGGTAGAAAAAGATGATGGAGATGAAAATGGCAACCCACTCCAGTACTCTTGCCTGGAAAAATCCCATGGACAGAGGTGCATGGTAGGCTACAGTCCATGGGGTCGTGAAGAATTGGACACGACTGATCAGCTTCACTTTCACTTCTCACTTTCATGCATTGGAGAAGGAAATGGTAACCCACTCCAGTGTTCTTGCCTGGAGAATCCCAGGGATGGAGGAGCCTGGTGGGCTGCCGTCTATGGGGTCGCACAGAGTTGGACAGGACTGAAGCAACTTAGCAGCAGCAGCAGCAGAAAAAGATGAAAGAGCAGACTCCTGAAATTACATTTTAAAGGAGAGCTATCCAATCAGAAACACTGGATTGGACTTTATGCTGGTTAAGAAAAGTTTGTTTCTGTATAGTATATGTACATATATGCATGTGTGTCTATGCATACATGGAGGCCAGTGTATTCATATATTTACATACATATACATACATATATATACATATATATATATGTACAATCACACAGATATATGCATTTTTTATTTACGGCAAGTCACTGAGATATTGAGGAGGCATTCATTTTGGTGACAAATTAAAAAATTGTTACTTTGAAGTGGTGTAGTCCTACAATAGTGAGAACTCTATTAGAATTCTAGAATAGCTGCAATCCATTTTATATGAGAAATAATATCAAAAACAGTTTTTAAAATATCTACTTTATTTTTATTTAATCATTGCAAAAAGCCACGGAAAAATATTGGCAAAATTATTGCCTATAATAATTCAGGATGCAGGTTATATGGATAATAATCTGTTAGCCCTTGGTAAGAAAGAAAAAAATGCATGTTGATTATTATTGGCCACATTCAGCAAGTTAATAAAGGCAAGAGTTGAGCTTGAGATAGGATTAGCCAGTTTGCAAGCTAATATAAAAGGACATAGAGAGAGGGCAGACATATTGAGCTTCATAGGGTTTAAGAAATCAATATCTTTCAGACGCTAAATATAAGAAATGTGGTTTTAAAAGGCTTTGTGAAGCAAAAGAGAGGTAAAAACAACTGGCTACCTAAAGCAATTAAGTGAGTCAGCAAAAAGATATAAAAGATGAAGGGTCTTCCAATTATTATTCCAAAGAGTTTCAAGGTAGCTGCTATTAATTTCAAAGAAAGAGAATGAGAGTAGGAAGAAAAAGGTATCAGGACTGGGAATCTGGAAAAGTCTAAGAAAGAACTTTGGGTGTGATTAGCAGTACATGGCAGACACCAAAAGCAAATAGTTCAGAGGCCAGACAAGTCTGAATCAATCATTTTGCTAAACAAACAAACAAAAAATTGTATACCCAGTTTTATAAAGCCATTAATTCTTCAAATTAAAAAATCCCTTAGGTCTGCAACATTCCATGAATAGTGGCAAGCTTTAAAAATTCCATGGCCATAAGGTGAAAATGGCAGAAAGTGAAGAGGAACTAAAATGCCTCTTGAAAGTGAAAGAGGAGAGTGAAAAAGTTGGCTTAAAAGTCAACATTCAGAAAATGAAGATCATGGCATCTGGTCCCATCACTTCATGGGAAATAGATGGGGAAACAGTGGAAACACTGTCAGACTTTTTATTTTTTGGGCTCCAAAATCACTGCAGATGGTGACTGCAGCCATGAAATTAAAAGATGCTTACTCCTTGGAAGGAAAGTTATGACCAACCTAGATAGCATATTCAAAAGTAGAGACATTACTTTGCCAACAAAGGTCCGTCTAGTCAAGGCTATGATTTTTCCAGTAGTCATGTATGGATGTGAGAGTTGGGCTGTGAAGAAAGCTGAGCATTGAAGAATTGATGCTTTTGAACTGTGGTGTTGGAGAAGACTCTTGAGAGTCCCTTGGACTGCAAGGAGATCCAACCAGTCCATTCTAAAGAAGATAAGTCCTGGATGTTCTTGGGAAGGAATGATGCTCAAGCTGAAACTCCAGTTCTTTGGCCACCTCATGCGAAGAATTGATTCATTGGAAAAGACTCTGATGCTGGGAGGGATTGGGGGCAGGCGGAGAAGGGGTCGACAGAGGATGAGATGGCTGGATGTCATCGCCGACTTGAAGGACGTGAGTTTGAGTGAACTCTGGGTGTTGGGACTGGTGTGCTGCAATTCATGGGGTCACAAAGAGTCAGACATGACTGAGTGACTGAACTGAACTGAACTGAACTGAACTGAAGGTGAAAATACCCACCAAATGCACACACATGTCATATGTGACTTAGGAAAATAATAGACAAGTGGGAATCTACTCTAGGGCAGGGCCAGGAGCTATTGGGAATGATGGCTGCTCCTTCCAGTGAATAGAATCAAAATATTATTAAAGGACATCCCTGATCTCAGGATAGGAGGATTCTTGATGGTCTCACAGTGAAATTCCACAATTACTATGGATTAATAACTATAAGCTATCTCCCAATTTTATTTTGTCAAAAGTAGATCTGTTCTCATTTTACAATTGTGTGCTGAGTCTGTGTGGGGAAGGTTTTATGTTTGTTTGTTTGTTTGATACAATATCTAGAAATGTTTGAAAAGACAGCTGCTACATTAGCCTGAGAGTCCTTGAGTAGTCAACAATATGGACATTCAGTGTGAACAAGAAAATATTCTTGCAGTTTTAAGCCCCTGAGAACTTGGAGTTGCATTATTATAGCACTGAATGGCTTAGCCTAGTACAAATCTGAAACAAACAACTGCTTCCTTGGGCCTATATCCTCTTCAAGCTGCCACTCCGTTTCCTTTGTTCTGTTTCAAATTGATTTGTAAAAAAAGTTTAGGATGGCCATGTATACACTGCTACATTTAAAATGGATAACCTACAGGACCTATTGTACAGCACAGGGAACTATGCTCATAAAGTTATGTGGCAACCTAGAAGGGAAGGGAATTTGGGGAAGAATGGATACATGTATATGAGTCCCTTTGCTGTTCACCTGAAATGATCAACACAATATTTGGTTATGCCCCAATACAAAGCAAAAAGCTTTTTAAAAAGTAGTATAGATCTTTTTCTTCACTCTCATTTACTTCTTATTCTGTTATTCTCTGATATTCTTCTTTATCTATTATTGTAAACCTCTCACTAAGTTCTGCTGCCAGGTACTAGAGACACTGTTCTCTAAGGAATGGACCTTCAAGGCTTAGTTGCTTATCTAGACACTGGAGAAGCTTTAAAATTTTGCCTTGAGCAAATATTTGGGTCTGCTTTTTGGTAATCCTTACTCCTATGTCAGAGTCTAGGTAGGATAATTATGCTTCCAACAATCTCGATTTTGAAAACACAGTTTATCTACTAAATGACATTCATAGAATATGAATCCTCCCCAGGTCAGGAAACCAGAGCCCTACAACCACAGGCTTTTGTCAGAGGTCTACCATGACTTGCAGTCTTTTTATTCCCATATAAACCTGGCTGGTATAAGTTGTGTTTAAGAAAGATAATCCAATCAAAGTGTGTTCAGCAATTCCACATAAGCATATCTATATGCTAATATCAGTTTCAATTAGCAAAATGTTTTATAACTAGGTGATATTAGCTTAGCTTCCATAGAATTTTTATTATTAGAATTTACATAGGAAACATATTAAAAATCCTCTTGAATTTATAAACATAAGTTAAAAAAAATAACCCCAAAGGAAAACATTGTGGAAAGCATTCAGCAGAACAGTATATAGAAAAGGAAATGCATGAAATAAAAGAGAATGCTAACTGACTGTCTCCAGTTAATGACAGTATGGGGCACTTAAACTTTTTAAATTATATTCATCTTCAAAAAATTATTTTAAAATTGGTTTAAGACCAGAATTGAAAGAGATATGTGTACCTCAATGTTCATCACAGCACTATTTAAAACAGCCAGGACATGGAAGCAACCTAGATGTCCATCAGCAGATGAATGGATAAGAAAGCTGTGGTACATATACACAATGTAATATTACTCAGACATTAAAAAGAATACATTTGAATCAGTTCTAATGAGGTGGATGAAACTGGAGCCTATTATACAAAGTGAAATAAGCCAGAAAGAAAAACACCAATACAGTATACTAATGCATATATATGGAATTTAGAAAGATGGTAATGATAACCCTGTATGCAAGACAGCAAAAGAGACACAGATGTATAGAACAGTCTTTTGGACTCTGTGGGAGAGGGCGAGGGTGGGATGGTTTGGGAGAATGACATTGAAACATGTATATTTTCATATGTGAAATGGATCGCCAATCCAGGTTTGATTCATGATACAGGGTGCTTGGGGCTGGTGCACTGGCATGACTCAGAGGGATGGGATGGGGAGGGAGGTGGGGGAGAGGGTCAGTTGGGGAACACATGTACACCTGTGGCGGATTCATGTCAATGTATGGCAAAACCAATACAATATTGTAAAGTAATTAACCTCCAATTAAAATAAATCAATCTATATTTAAAAAAATAAATAAATGCAATCCAAAAAGAAAAAAAAATAATAATAGTAAAATTGGTTTAAGAACAGGTATTTGTCCTCAAGTGTTCATTTGATTTTTATTGTATATTTGTTTTGAGCCATTTGCATGGGGATTATCAAAAGTAAATTAAATGAAACTGCTTTGTAGGATCAATGTCTGTTTCAAGCGTTAAATGTCATTTAGCATGGGCGAAATTTGAATCAAAACCAGCAAGAGTGAAAAATAAAAATCAGAATGATGAATGGGAGAAGTAGACTGGCAAGTGGTAAAATCTTAGTTGCAGGAATCAGAAAAGAGAATATGACATATAATCAAAGATGAAGAATGATCCTAGAGACCTAAACTTACTGCTGATTCAATGTTCACTGTTTAGTTCTAAAAGTGGAAAAGAAATTTGAATCGGTTGATATATTGGCTGTGCATGTTTATTCTTTAAGGTTTTTATTCAAATTTAATAAATCTAATAAGCATATTTAATCAAGGCATTTAAAAGGAAAATTTAAATAAAATTGAAGTGCAAGGTACAAAATGCAGGTTTAAGAAATCCAGCCTAGAATTGTCAGACAGCTTCATATAACTATATCATATTCTGTAATACTGGAGAAAAAAAGAGCAAAACAAATTACTTTTAGAAAAAATTTTTTTTTCCACTGAGGTTAAGTAAGACTATTTTGGATTTGGAAGTCAATCTGAAGAGAAGTAGCCATGCTTTACTAAGGTTTTGGTGTAGAAACTGAAAGACATTTTCATATATGCCTAGAGCAGAAAAGAATAAGAGCTATTTCTTGTTCCTCCTTTTAGGTGTAGAGCAGATTTACAATTCACAGTCTGAACACTTAAATCTTCAAAGAGGTAACTGTATTTATTTATCTGTTGGTACTATTCACTAACCTCTTGAATCGCAATTTCTGCCCCACAGCAAAATCAAATTAATAAAGTCAAATGAAAAGTACTTTGGTTATTTTCAGGTTACCTCAATCTCTTTGGTGTAAATAGTATTTTCAGGCTTCTTTCTCCAGTTCTTAAAATCTGTGAAATCTGTGTCCAGCAGAAGCTTATGTAACATCATGGCAATTGGGTAATGCCATCTGATTTCACATATTCTTTGGTCATTTTAAGGCCAGTGCCGTGGGGACCCTTTCTACTTGGGTTTGCCCATGTTCCAACTGCATCCACCATTGTTGTAACTTATTATGTATACTGCCTATCAAGGGCAATTCATCGTGCTTGTCCCTGGGAGCTTGGTCATTTCTGCCTGCATTTCTCTCATCTCACTAGGAATCTGCCCTGACATATAGAAGTGATGCAAAGCCCCTGGGTTGTGACTCAGTTCAGTTCAGTTGCTCAGTCATGTCCAACTCTTGTGACCCCATGAACCGCAGCACGCCAGGCCTCCCTGTGCATCACCAACTCCTAGAGTCCACCCAAACCCACGTCCATTGAATTGGTGATGCCATCCAACCATCTCATCCTCTGTTGTCCCCTTCTCCTTCTGCCCTCAATATTTCCCAGCATCAGTGGCTTTTCAAATGAGTCAGCTCTTTGCAAGAGGTGGCCAAAGTGTTGGAGTTTCAACTTCAGCATCAGTCCTTCCAGTGAACACCCAGGACTGATCTCCTTTAGGATGGACTGGTTGGGTTTCCTTGCAGTCCAAGGGACTCTCAAGAGTCTTCTCCAACACCACATTTCAAAAGCATCAATTCTTTGGTGCTCAGCTTTCTTTATAGTCCAACTCTAACATCCATACATGACCGCTGGAAAAACCATAGCCTTGACTAGACAGAACTTTGTTGACAAACTAATGTCTCTGCTTTTGAATATGCTATCTAGGTTGGTCATAACTTTCCTTCCAAGGAGTAAGCATCTTTTAATTTCATGGTGGCAATCACCATCTGCAGTGATTTTGGAGCTCAGAAAAATAAAGTCAGCCACTGTTTCCACTGTTTCCCCTCACTGTATCTCTAGTTCTGGCAACCCATAGTCCTCAGATATTTGGTGAGTCCCCTTCCCCCTCATCTACCCAACCAGAAGCACTTGATAACCAGCACTTTCGGCAATCTTCTGAATCTTCCATTAGGGCCTGTAGGGATGCCTGCATATACGTCACACAATATAGAGCCCAGGGGAAAGGAAATATCAGAAAAAAGTGTGGGGTGAATGCTATGCCATTCTCTTTCATTGTCTGTCTTACCAACATTTCTCCTCCATATTGGCCACATCAACATGGTCCATTGAGAGTCTCCATACTTCCAAGATTACAGGCAAAATGGGACTTAATTCCTTTACCCTGAAAATCTTTGAAACTATCAAACCAGTTTCTATATTCCAGGACTTCATATTAAAATTTAAATATCGAATGAAAGCCAAGGATTAGACTATCTCAAGGCAATATCTGTTTAAGTCCCCCTCTCCCTCTCATCTTCTATCCATTCAACCACCTTTTGAACTAAAAGAGATATATACATCTTTTACAAGCCAGGAAACTTATCCCATGCCTATCTTGTGTTCTTTTCTGCTTGCTAATAACCTCATTGTCCAGAAATTCAGACTCTGCCTCATGTGCTGTCTAGAGTCAAACCAAGGCAAGTCAAGTCCCTTTTGAAAGTCAAGGCAATTTTTTTTTTTCTTAAGTATATAGTTATTGCCAGTCAAAAGCTTTGTCTTCAGTCCATTGTGTCTGATGTGGGTTGAATATCCATGCAACAACTTAGCGGATAACTTTGTTCTAGTCTGTAACTAACTTCTTCCTAAAACAATGAATGTGTTGTGTGTGTGCGTGTATGCTAAGTTGCTTCAGTCATATCTGACTCTTTGCAAGCCTATGGACTGTAGCTCGAGATTAAATGAATTGAGAGTGTTAGACTAAGTAGAACAACTATAATCAAGGAAATAAAAAAAATTATTGGTTAGTATTTCAAAAATTTCATCCAGACACAGATATGCTGACTGTTAAAATAACCAAAGCCAAAAAAAAAAGCAAAACAACAAACTGATTTTGTTTGATTATATCTATATTATAGATCTAAGTGTGAAAGGCAAAATAATAAAGCTTCTGAAGAAAACAGAGAAGAAAATCCCAATATCCTCACAACTGTAAACTAGGAAAGACATTTTAAACGGCTTGCAAAAAGCATTAACCAAAGGGGGAAAGTTTGATAAACTAAATTGTAAAATTTCTGCTAATCAAAACATACCATTAGGAGAGTGAAAAGATAAGCTCTAAAGCAAAAGATTTATACCTCATATATATGATATAGAACTTATATCCAAAGTAAAAAAGATACCTATGAAGTAATAAGAAAAGAAATATTTCCCATTTAATGGAGGACAAAATATTTGAGTAGATGATTCACAAAAGAAGACATGCAATTAGTTAAAAATGTATAAAAAGATGTTCAACCTCATTACTAGTCAGGGAAATGCTGATTAAAAGCAATGTATCCCATGTCACAGTTAGCACTGACTCATGTCCTAATTGAAAGAAGGACAATGCCAAGTATTAGTAAACACATGGACCGCCAGGAATTCTTATAACGCTGTTGGAGAGAATATAAATTTTTACAACTTTGAAAAACAGATTGACTTATGACCTATGACACAAGGTTAATCATATGACCTATGACACAGTAAATCTGATGTTAGCTGTAAACCCACCTAGAGGAATCAGTTCAGTTCAGTTCAGTCGCTCAGTCGTGTCCGACTCTTTGCGACTCCATGATTCACAGAACCCCAGGCCTCCCTGTCCATTACCAACTCCCAGAGTTCACTCAAACTCACATCCATCAAGTCGGTGATGCCATCCAGCCATCTCATCCTTGGTCGTCCCCTTCTCCTGCCCCCAATCCCTCCCAGCATCAGAGTCTTTTCCAATGAGTCAACTCTTTGCATGAGGTGGCCAAAGTACTGGAGTTTCAGCTTTAGCATCATTCCTTCCAAAGAAATCCCAGGGCTGATCTCCTTCAGAATGGACTGATTGGATCTCCTTGCAGTCCAAGGGACTCTCAAGAGTCTTCTCCAACACCACAGTTCAAAAGCATCCATTCTTCGGTGCTCAGCTTTCTTCACAGTCCAACTCTCACATCCATACATGACCACAGGATAAACCATACCCTTGACTAGATGGACCTTTGTTGGCAACGTAATGTTTCTGCTTTTCAATATGCTATCTAGGTTGGTCATAACTTTCTTTCCAAGGAGTAAGCGTCTTTTAATTTCATGGTTGCAATCACCATCTGCAGTGATTTTGGAGCCTCCAAAAATAAAGTCCGACAGTGTTTCCACTGTTTCCCCATCTATTTCCCATGAAGTGATGGGACCATGATCTTAGTTCTGAATGTTGAGCTTTAAGCCAACTTTTTCACTCTCCTCTTTCACTTTCATCAAGAGGCATTTTTACATGCCTAAACCTTGTGTTTTGTACTAGAATGTGCGTAATTGAAATAGCCCACATTGGAAGAAATTCCAAATACTAGGAGTAGAATAGATTTTCAAAAGTGTAATGGACCATTTTTAAAATGCAATAATATGCAAGAATGGAAAAAATTAACAGCTACAAGAGCAGGATTTACAAATTTCACAAATATAATTCTGAAGGAATAAACCAGATACAACATAAAATCAGCCTTATAAAGATGACATAGATAAGATATAAACATGTCTATAAAAGAAAACAAAGATGTAGTCACACCAAAAAAAGAGAGAAAACATGGCTCTCAGAAAGCCAGGGAGACAGGCATCTGAAAAACTCTTGGATTTTTGGCCTCCAGAACTAAGAGGAAATAAATTTATGTTATTAAAGCCACCCAGTCTGTGGAATTCTCTTTTGGCTGCTCAAGCAAATTAATACAGATTATGTGTTTTATATAGATAAGGTATACAATGTTAAAAATCAGACTAAACTAATCAACAGTATAAGAATTCAAGATAGTCGAGAGTAATGATTGGGAAAAAATACAAGAAAGGTTTATGGACAGCACAGATATTCCATTTGAAACAATTTGTTTAACTATATGTATATTTGTGGATTTTTCTGTATATGTATTATATAGCAATAGAAATTTATACATTATCTATATTTATTTCTCTGTATGTATCTATCCATCTACCTATCTATCTCATAGTAATGGCAGAGTTTACGGGTACTTGTTCTGTAGTTTGGGTCTATTTCAGGATTTAATACAGATTTATCTTGGAAAAACAAAGCAGGTCAGTAGGCTCATAATATTTTGAAATGAGAAGTATAAATGTGCACATGCTTTTCCAGATACTCAAATATATTTAAAAGACGTATTACATAGACATCAGAGTACATAAATAAGTGTTTTGATCAATGATATTTAACTTCACAAATAAAATACTACAGTGTTTAAAGTATTTTATTTGCAATAAATTATGTGCAATAATTACTAATTAATAAGGAATGGACTGAAAATTAATTCTTTATTAATGATTTATATTCTACATTGAAATAAATGAAATAAGTGTCATGTAGATCTTCTTAAATAAGTTTAGAGCTCAAAGTATTAAAACAATTTTTAAAAACCTGACATGGATATTAACATATTCAAATTATGAAAGAATGTTCTAATCATAAATATAATGTAAAATATTTAAGAAAAATATGTTTGATAGAATTAAAAACAAAACCAGACTACACCCTGAATAGTAGCTTTTAATAATTGTGAATGAGAAGTGATAATGTCTTTAATATTTAAAAAGTTTATACAAAAACAGGTTTCCCAAATGGTTGGTAAAGAGCCTACCAGCCAGTGCAGGAGACACAAGAGACATGGGTTGGGAAGATCCCTGGAAAATGAGATGGAAACCTACTCCAGTATTCTTGCCTGGAGAATCCCATGGACAGAAGAACCTGGAGGGGCTACAGTCCATGGGGTCACAAAGAGTCAGACACGACTGAAGAGACTTAGCACACAGCACCCACATCAAAAACAGTATAGACAGTAGTTTCAGAGCTCCGATTTAAGAGTGAGCAAATGTGAATTGCAGTTTTACTATGTGCTTCCCATTTAACCATGGAAAAGTTACTTAATGTTTTAAATATTAATAGTTCATGTGTAATATACATATACCAGTATCAGTTTTGTAGTTTTGTGAGAGACATCAAATAAAAATGCACTGCTTGGCATATTTTAAACACTCAGCTATTATTGACACTATCACAATTCCTATTATTATATTATAGATCTGTAAATTTTCATCCTATAAGTAAAGACATAAATAAAATATTCCATTTTTCTTTTCAAAATAAGTGAGGTTTGGAATAAAAAGAAGTATGTTGTGTTATTGCTGTGAATACAAATGCTACAAGTTTCTCATATATAGTTTAGTCAAGAACCTGAATGTTCAGTGTTGTTTGTTCCATCAATATTACTTCTGTACTTTTAAGCAAATCTGGTTCCTTCTCAAATAGCCTTTTGTTTGGCTTGACTGCTATTTCTCTCAATGTATATTATTTCCATCACTGTTTTAAAATATTCATTATGTTTCTCTTTATGTTTTTTCAAGTCTGGTTTTAGCTTGCTAATTCAATGTTCATATTTAAAATTTTATCAAGCTTTTAATACAGGTTTTAATTTTCCTTTTTTTGCCCTTTATTTATTGGGGTGTTTGGTTTTTGCAGAGTTTTTGACCTACTAAATTTCCATTATCCCCAAAGGAGTCAGAAAGATTGTTTTATAAATGGCTGGATTATGTCATTTCTTATTTCTTGTCATTTCTAATTCTTAAAACTTATTCATATCCTAGAGTAATACAAATAAAAACAAAAACAAACAAATGGGACCTAATTACACTTAAAGGTTCTGAACAGTAAAGGAAGCCATAAACACAATGAAAAGACAACTCACAGAATGGGAGAATTTGCAAAGGAAGTGATCAACAAGGGATTAATCTACCAAGTATATTAATACAAACAGTTCATGTAGCTCTATGTAAAAATAAATGAATAAATAAGAAAAAGAACCCAGCTCAATCAAAAACATGGACAGAAGATCTAAGTAAACATTTCTCTAAAGAAGACATGGGCTTCTCTGATAGCTCAGCTGGTAAAGAAGACATAAAGATGGATAAAAAGCACATGAAAAGATGCTCAATATCAATAATTATCAAAGAAATGCAAGTCAAAACTACAATGAAGTCTCATCTCACACCAGTCTATATGGCCATCTACCACCAAAAAGTCTACAAAAAATAAATACTGGAGAGAGTGTAGAGAAAAGGGAACCCTCCTACACTGTTGATAGGAATGTTAATTGGTACAACCACTATGGAGACCAGCATGGATATTCCTGAAATAGCTAAAAACTATCATATGATCCTGCAATCCCACTTCTGGGCATATATCAGGAGAAAACTATTGTTCAAAAAGATATTTGCACCCCTATGTTTGTCATAGCACTATTTACAATAACCAAGACATGGAAACAACCTAAATGTCTATTGACAATTGAGTGTACAAACAAGATGGGGTACATATATACAATAGAATAGTACTCTGCCATAAAAAGAACAAAATGATATCATTTCCAGCAATATGAATGGGTCTAGATATTATCATACTAAGTGAAGGAAGGCAGACTGAGAAAGACAAATATCAGATAATATCACTCACATGTGGAATTTACTTGGGAAAAATGATAGAACTTGAGCTTTTCAAGACAGAAGTCAACTTACAGATACCAAGAAGAAACTCATGATTATGAAAGGGGAAATGTTGGTGGAGGGAGGGATAAATTAGGAGCTTGGGATTAACATATACAAGGATTGACTGCATAGCACAGGGAACTCGACTCAATATTCTGCGATAACCAATATGAGAAAAGAAGCTGAAAAAGAACGACTGTATATATGTATAAGTGAATCACTTTGCTGTACATATGAAACAAACACAATGTTGTAAATCAAGTATACTATGATAAAATTTAAAAAACCCACTATGTTTCCTTTTCATTAATAATAAAAGGCAAACTTATGAACATAGCCTTCACAGTTCAACTGTTGTATTCTTCAACATCTCTGGCCCTATTCTTCCTACCTCATTATACTCTAACCACACTTGCTTTGAATGCTTCAAATGTTCAGAGTTTTTCCCAATTCAACTATCTGTGATATAGTTATCCCTCTGGAACAGCCACTATTCTTTCATATTTTATGTCAATTAAGATATCAATTCTGAGAGGGCTTCCATAAACCATACAAAATAAAAGAATTTCTCACTCATTTGCATCTCTATTCACTTTATAGTCTCCACATATTTCTTTACTGTCACTTTTCATACTTTGTCATTATTCATTTATTTTTAAAATTTATAATGTTTTTTCATCAACTAGGTTCCATAAGGTAAATTTTAGGAACTCAAGAGCTTATCAGAGTAGTCTCCTCAAAAGACCATGCAAACTATCAGCATATAATAAACACATCTTACATCAATGAATTAACCTTCTGGAAAGGTAACATGGAATTAATACAAATGTTGAAAAGCATTCATGTTGATGGGGATTTGAGTTTGATCTTGAAAATATGTAAATATGAATAGCTCTCCTGTAGGAGTCTGAGTTTTCTCAAAATCCAAAATACTCTACCTTAGCAAGCAAAAGGAAGCAAGGCAATCAGACAGTGGTCAGTCATGTATGCCTTCCACTTTAAGAAAACCTCAGTAAGATTGGTTTATCCCAGGGGTTCTGATCTGATTGGACATGATAACATTCAAAATAACTCTTCATGGGACTTTCCATCTTAAGTTAGGGTATTATAGGAGGGACTCATTATATTGGTTTTTAAGGACTGATTTTTATTAAAAAGCTCTGGCCCTCCAGTTCCATTGTGCATATGCTCCCATTCCAAGGAGTAAAAGCCTGAGCTAGTGTTGCAGTGTCATCCTTGCTCTATTTATATTTAGAAAGATTATCTATATGGGGATATAAACATCATTTTTTGTCATGGTCAAAAAAAAAGTTTATCATAGTAAAAGTTTATGGTCCTAAATATACAGTTGTAAAAATATTTGCTTCTATTTTGCGGATTTTAATAACCATGCAGATATATGGTATAATCAACTACTTCTAAAAGACATGATGATGGCACTTAACCACAACCTGTCTCAAACACTGTATCTAACAAACCTCCATCTTCCCACTTATAAGCAGAATTTACTAACATGTAAATCTATTAAAATGACCAGGTAGATGCTTTGTACACAACAAAAGCATGAAGATTATCTTACAAATATTTTCCAACTACATTAACACTGCTTCCTTAGCAGTTTCCTGTGCTACTGCAATATTCTTTACATTCTTTGACTATTTTTGCCGTACTTTAATAAAGTATGCTCTGATTGCTTGCCCTTGAAATGTATGGCTAATTCAACAATTCAATAGTTTAAAATTATGTTAAGCGTTGCCTATACTCTCTCTTTCAGGGAAATTTGTGATTCACAACAGCATATTAATATCTCTGAGAAGGCTCTATTGAGGCTCCAAATCCATTATCTCTGTTTTGGTTTACTTCAGAAATAAAGAAGAAAAGGTAATTTTTAAAAGAAAGTTGCAAGGATAGAGTAGATCTTAGTAAACTCCCTTACTGCCTCCAGTTGGCACAACTAGGTCAGTGGGCTTGGCAGCACACTGGGTCTGGGTGGAAACATTTGCCAGGTCAGAGGAGCCAAAGAGCAAAAGCACTGCTATTAGATCCCCTGCCTTATTAGCACCCGGAGACAGCTTATGCCATCCTATAAGGCAGTGATAGTGGTTCTCTGCAGGCCACTTCTCAATGCCCTAAGAGCATGATTCTGCACCTTGAAAGTCTTGCTGTGTCATACAAGGGGCATCTCCTCTTATCTACTTCCTCAAAGTGGGGCTAGTAGTTTTCCATTTACATTTCCTTAGGACCTTCTATTACACACTACCCACTAAAGCTCTAACGTCAAGCAATCTGTTTAATTCCGTTTAACCCAATCTTCCCAAACACATCTAACCAGAGAACCCTTTTGTCCAGCTCTCAGCTGGTGTCTAGTACAAATATCATGTAGAGAATGCTGACCTACCAATGATCTCTCCCTATATTTGTTTGCCTACATGACTCCTACTAAGAAAAATGGATTAAAAGAGCTGAGATGCCATTTCTGTGATCTCTGTGGGCTAAAATCACAAAGTTGCAGCTGGATACCTTTTTTATGGAGCATATTTTAATGAGAACACTCTACAGTATAATATAGATACTAATATAAAGCTAAGTATATAGGGCAGAATGTGGCTTCTGATACCAGTTTTCTGTTTCTCTTCATTAAGGAAGCAAAGAGTTGGAGAGGACTGAGTGACTAAGCGCACACACACACACACAAGGAACTTGTAACAGCCTTTAGTCAGTGGGTCTAAGGAGAGAGCTGCAATACAGTTCTAGATCTTCCTCTGAGTGTTTCACTTAGTTTGTTTTGGGATATTTCTTGCTTTCTACTTATCAGCTTTTAGTGAATATTTTTAGCATTTTACCTTCATTTGCTCAGTTATTTCTGAAAGTATTAAGACTACTTGCTCCCATAACTGCCTACTTTTCTCTTCCTTCCTCATTATTTCAGGAACTGATTTCAGTAAGTTGGCATATGTTCCCCTATAACTTTGTCTACTTTGTCTATCCTTAGGGAAGCACATCTTTATCTGTATGTGCTTTGTATTTATTTGAAATAAATAAATTATATATATTCTGAGAATTTCTTAGCAGTGTATTGTTGAAATTCATTACATAAAATTGGGCATGTTTTTCCTACAGTAGTATTCTGAAGCATCATTTAATGGTACTTATAGCTGGTGGAAATATAGGGGGAAAGTATACTTAATACATTGCAGAAGAAAATGGAAATTGACACTGTTTTTTTTTTTTTTGAAGAGCAATCTGATATCAATAAAATGATAAATGCATAAATGCTTTGATCCATAAGAATGAAATCAATACAATTATATATATACATATATATCATATGTCTTCTACAATACAACTTATGGTATACAGAAACTATAAATAGACTAAATACATATCAGTGATTATGTTTAAAAAATGATGGCACAACATCCTTTTAACTGATGTTTACCTTTTTCTCTAATCTATCTTTTAGTACACTAAAAAAGAAAAAGAAACCTGACTGAAGATGGTGCCAAAAAACATGTGTTTTCTCTCCAACTTGCCTTTAAAATTGGTAAAGAGGGCATCATGTCAATAGGCAGATGAATATGCAAATTTAGAACTCAAAAATAAGTCCAAGCCAGAATATTCAAATCTAGGAGGACATTGCTAGGGTTCTCGTAACTATTTTTTTTTTTTTTTTTGAGTTCTGGTTACTCTAGAAATGTTTATCTTGAATTTTTAAGAAGCTGTACATTTATGGTTTGGGCACTTTTCTCTATGTGTGTTAATTTCAAAGAAATTTGGAATTAATAAAAGATATGCCTACCTGTAAAATTTAATTTTCCACAGTACACTAGATTTTTTACAAACTGAGTAGAATGTACATTATCCTTCCCTTATTATTTATCTTTTAAAAATTCTATTTATTTATTTATTATTTTTGACTGTGCTGGGTCTTCATTGCTGTGCAGGCTTTTCCCTAGTTGTGGCGAGCAGGGCTATGCTTAGTTGTGGTATACAGGCTTCTTATTGTGGTGGCTTCTTTTGTTGTGGAGCGCAGGCTGTAGGGCACAGGCTTCAGTAGATAACAGGACATGGGCTCAGTAGTGGCAGCTCCTGAGTTCTAGAGCACAGGCTCAATAACTGTGGTGCACAGGCTTAGTTGCTCAGTGGCATGTGGGATCTTCCTGGATCAGGGAATGAACTGTGTCTCCTGTGTTGGCAGGAGAATTCTTTACTACTGAGCCATCAGGGAATGAACTGTGTCTCCTGTGTTGGCAGGAGAATTCTTTACTACTGAGCCATCAGGGAAACCCTATCTTTTTATTATAAACATGCAGCTGATTGTCAATGATTTTGGCAGGAGAATGGAGAAATTTAGATCTAGATCTGAGTTTCTTAACCTCAGCACTATTGACATCTTTTGGTGAATAATTCTTTGTTGTAGGGAGCTTTCCCGGGCATTGTAACAGTATTTTGGCCTCCATTCACAAGATGCCAGTAGTATCCTCCCATTTGTAGTAATCAAAAATACATCCAGATGTTGTCAAGGGTAGGGCTTCCCAGGGGGCTTAGTGGTAAAGAATCTGCTTGCCAATTCCGAAGATGCAGGCTCAATCCCCGAGTATGGCAGATCCCTGGAGGAGGAAATGGCAACTTATTCCAGTATTCTTGTCTGAAAAATCCCATGGACAAGGGAGCCTGGTGGTCCTTTTGGGTCCTCTGGCAGTCCATGGGTTCACAAAGAGTCTGACACAACTGAGTGACTGCACATGTATGCAGAACCTTCTTTGACATTATGGCATATACTCATAATTTTAAGGAATCAAATTTCATGCACAAAATAAAGTTATTCTTTTTAATGAGGTAAGTTCTTTGGTGAACAGTTCTTGGCCAGCTTGTATTAATATTTTATACCAGCTACTATAGTGATGGAGTAGCACCCAATTACTTCTTATTTCCTGGAGCATCTTTAATGGAAAGTGTCATCCATCAGCTAATGTACAGTGTTTTGATCTAAATGGTTATGTCAACCTAGGTGACCCTGGACAGTAAGGAAATGAGTGAAACAGTGAGGGTGTAACTGCTGGCAATTTGTTATGATTTTTATAGCTTATATAGTTAAAATTCCCCATATTATTATGAACTGTTGTACTTTAAAGGATAAAGTATTTTCACTAGAGATGGCTCCTGTTGTGTGAAATGCCTTCAGGGGACAAACTCTGCATAATGTAAAACCCTGTGAATGAGGTATTCACTGTAATAGATGAGCAGCAGACTGCCTCTTGTATTCACAGAATAACTGCAGAGCAAAACGCCCCCCAGACGCAGACAGGATTAAATTTATCATGCTCCTTTGGGGGTGAGAGACATGTTTGAACATTTTATGTGTACTCTGGCTTGAATTAATATATGCTTTTAATTAGTCTAGCTCTCAGAAAACCTGAGAGAACATCAAAACCCTAAGATGTTTGGGCACAAAGAATGTTTAAGCAAACGCACTGTCAAAACAATACTGCTATGATGTTTTAACTAGATGTTATTATGCTTTATCTCAGTTAGAATGTTTATCTTATGGATATTAAAAAGTCTGAAGCATTCTTTTTCAAGATGCACAAGGAATTATCATGTGACTTAAAATATGTTTGGGGAAAGCAGTTGATGCTTAGGCTTAACATATGTTCCTCATTCTCTATTTTCCTTTGCCTACCCCCACCATATTAATTCTACACCTATAATGGAAATGTTTTGCCTAGACATTAATAATCCTGAGTTTTCTGTTTGATACATAAAGAGTGGGGGAAATTGCATATGAAAGTCCCAGCTGATAAAACATTTCATTCAACCCTGAACAGATTTACTACTCCGTATTAAGGGTACCGCTCTATTACAAGTCTCTGGACTTATCATGTATACACACATAGGGTTTTAGGAATTCTAAGGGATTCTGAGTGATCTGGCTCATAGTGTGATTGGATAATCTTGCCTGTGTGAGATGCTGCACATGATCAGAGCACAGGGGAAATATCTGAATCTCAGTCAGTGCCAAGAGAAGTTCCAGGTTTGGAACACATTTTTTCCTGTGTAAACAGACTGTCCAAGGCAAATTCGATCCCATCTTTGCGGTTCATAATCTCCACAGCTAAAAGTGGAGAAAGTAAAAGTGTTAGTGGCTCAGTGGTGTCCGACTCATTGTGACCCTCATGGACTGTAGCCAGCCAGGCTCCTATGTCCATGGAATTCTTCAGGCAGGAATACTGGAGTGGGTTGCCATTCCCTTCTCCAGAGGAACTTCCCAACCCAGGGATCAAACCCTGGTCTCCTGCACTGTGGGCAGATTCTTTACCATCTGAGCCACCAGGGAAGCCCTAAGTGGAGACAGGGCATTTTGGGGGTTACTTCTATTGGTGGGGGGATGGTCTATCAACATTTTAAAAATGCTTTGCAAGTTTTACTAGTCTTCTGTAATCACAAATACTTTGCTTTGGTTATAAGAACAGCCTCTAGACCAAAGTTGATGCTCAGGTCTTTAGGTGTCTGAAATGCTTTACTAAATTGAATTTATTTCATGAGTAATTATATGCAGCTGACTCTCCGCCCTACTTGGATCAAGTATGTTTGACAAAAGGAGGCCTGACTAGGATTTGGAATCAGTAGTGGTTTTAGGCTGGGAGCCCTGATAAGGAGTAGGATTGATTTGGGGCTGGTACGTGGGGATGACCCAGAGAGATGTTGTGGGGAGGGGGGTGGGAGGGGGGTTCATGTTTGGGAACGCATGTACACCCGTGGTGGATTCATGTCAATGTATGGCAAAACCAATACAGAATTGTAAAGTAAAAAAAAAAAATAAATAAATAAAAAAGAATGGAGAGGAGGAATACTGTATAAAATACAAGGTTTTATAACCCATGTCCTTATGTTTACAGGGAGCTGACTTTTGTTGACATTTGATGATGTTATTCTTACCACAGATTAAGAAATCATAAAGACCTGTTTTCTGATACAGGTTCTTTCCTTACTGGCATTTTTATCTTTGGTAATTTTCTTAATCTCCTAGTGCTCAAAGTTCTTATTTAAAATGAGAAATAATAATTCTTGACACAATACTTTAATGGAGAATATAAGCAATAAGTTCCTTTAAAACAACTAAGTGGTTAGCAAAGAATTCTAGTTGAGCATTGAGGTTATTCTTTGTGTATGATAGAGAGAACAATGGATCCCCAGAAATAGATTCAGTGTTAGGCTGTGAGATTCTGAAAACAAGAACTATACCTAAATTCACTTTTCACAATAGCATTCAACAAAGTGCTTTGTATATAGTGTATATCATGTATATTAAATTAATTGAATGGTTGATGGAATAAATCTATTTCTAAGGAGAAAAGAAAATCTGGCAGGATATTGTTATATCCAGTTGTGTGCTGTGCAGTGAAATCACTGATTCTAGAATGTTCTCATCATCATAGACACAAATTATTAGATCATTGACCCCAGTCTTAATTTTATACATAGGAATTATACTCCTGTCTTATTTTTAACTTGAAACACATTAGTATCTCATTTTAGACATTTTTAGGAATGAAAAACTCATTATAAACAGGTAGTAGATAATTTATTGCCACAATATTATTCTAGTACTGAGGAATTTTAGCCAGATATAGTTTAGTACTTATAGAAACATCTTTCAAACACTATAAAGTTCTATTAATAGATGGTGATAATGCTTTGCACACTTTGGAAAAAGATTTCTCTATTCTATATCCAAAAAGGAAGTACTATATTTAACTGAGTTAGCAAATGAAAAATGTACTTTTGAAGGTGACATTACAATGGGTAATTCATAAAGTTCATTTCTACTTGTTTGGGTGGTATTCTCAAAAAAAAAAAAATATATATATATATATATAATATCTGCTGTTTAAAATTGGGATTTGCTGTCATTTTTATTTTACTGGCTTCAAAAACATTTGATCCATTAGCAAAAGACCGTAACAGTGGGATATTGCTAATAAATAAATATTTCCTAAATAAATAAACACTTTAGCTACATGTTTTTTCCTCTTTTCTTCCAGTTTTATTATGATATGATTAACATACAGTACTATATAAGTTTAAGATGTATAGCCTAATGATTAGATTTACATACATCATGAAATGTTTACAAGTGTAGCAAACATCTATCATCTCATATAGATGCAAAATTTTCTAAAACATTTACAATGAATATTTTTTAATTTATAAAAGCTATTAAATAAGTGTTTTTATATGTGAGATTTCAAAATATTTTAAAAGTTAGGTCTTGTAAAAATGTTAAAAATTTCTCCTATTTATATTCTAAGAATAACACAAAGTTTAATACTATTAATAGTCTATTTCTAAAGAAGATATTTAGTTCTATAGTTAATCTGTCAAATTTATTTGAACTAAATAAGGCCAATATGAAAAATATACATAATATATATCTTATCTGTTCAGTTCATTCGCTAAATCGTGTCTGACTATTTGTGACTCCCATGGACTGCAGCATGCCAGGCTTCCTTGGTCATCATCAACTTCTGGAGCTTGCTCAAACTCATGTGCACTGAGTGAGTGATGCCATCCAACCATCTCATCCTCTGTCTTCGCCTTCTTCTGCCATCAATATTTCCCACCAACAGGGTCTTTTCCATTGAGTCAGTTCTGCTCATCAGGTGACCAAAGTAATGGAGTTTCAGCTTCAGTATCAATCCAATGAATATTCAGGACTGATTTCCTTTAGAATTAACTGGTTTGATATCCTTGCAGTTCAGGGACTCTGAGTCTTCTCCAAAACCACAGTTCAAAAGCATCAATTCTTTGGCACTCAGCTTCCTTTATAGTTCAACTCTCACATCCATACATGACTACTGGAAAAACCATACTTTTCATTAGATGGACCTTTGTTGGTAATGTCTCTGCTTTTTAATATGCTGTCTAGGTTGATCATAGCTTTTCTTCTAAGGAGCAAGCATCTTTTAATTTCATGGCCATAGGGGCAGCCTGGTGGGCTGCCGTCTATGGGGTCGCACAGAGTCGGACACAACTGAAGTGACTTAGCAGCAGCAGCAGCAGCAGTCACCATCTGTAGTGAATTTGGAGTTCAAAGAAATAAAGTCTCTCACTGTTTCCAGTGTTTCCCCATCTCTTTGCCATGAGTGATAGGACTCTATGCCATGATCTTATTATTTTGTGTTGAGTTTTAAGCCAACTTTTTCACTCTCCTCTTTCACTTTCTTTTTTTTTCTTTTTTTTTTTAAATTTATTTTTTATTTTACTTTACAATTCTGTATTGGTTTTGCCATACATTGACATGAATCCACCACGGGTGTACATGCGTTCCCAAACATGGACCCCCCTCCCACCCCCCTCCCCACAACATCTCTCCGGGTCATCCCCGTGTACCAGCCCCAAGCATGCCGTATCCTGCATTGGACATAGACTGGCGATTCGATTCTTACATGATATTATACATGTTTCAATGCCATTCTCCCATCAAGAGGCTCTTCACTTCCTCTTCACTTTCTGCTATAACGTTGGTGTCATCTGTGTATCTGAAGTTATTGATATTTCTCCCAGCCCTCTTGATTCCAGCTTGTGCTTTATCCACACTGGCATTTCACATAATGTACTCTGTATATAAGTTAAATAAGCAGGGTGACAATATACAACCTTGACATACTTCTTTCCCAATTTCTTATATGTATAGTATTTAATATATAATATATATGTATCTGAATTTATCTAGTAATTTATTTGAACTACCTAGGCTAATGTGAAAATATATAATGTATACTGCATATATATAATATATCAATATGTTAATCTATAATATGTATTATAGATATATTAAATATATATTTAATTTATTTTTAGACTGGCTAAATCTTTGTAAATTGGTTACTCCAGACTTTACAACAACTGTGGATTTACTTGAGATATTTTCAAACTTGGAAGGTTATATGTGGGCTTCTGATTCTAAGTTAAATAAATACATAAATAAACTTAAGGAAGAAATTATATTTATCATGGAGAATACTATTGGTCAATTACACATATGAGATTGACAAGGAAAAGATCCAGTCTTCCTTAAAAGTAGATTCTTCAAGATTAGGATGACAGAATCTTTTTAGAAATGGTCATATAGAGACAAAGAACCTGGTAGAACACAGTAAGCAACAAAAACAGCCAATGAAAGATACCCAGGGCAAAACACTTCATTTTTTAAAAAAATACACTCAGTATTATGGATATTTATTATCCATAATTATAAAAACCATGGGGCTCACAAGCATGGAAAAACTGTCACACCAGATGGAGAAATATAAACTCAAGAAATTGATTGGTGTCAATTACATGACATCTGTGAAAACAATTTTCAATTAGGAAAGTCCCTTATCAGTGTGATTCTATTGTGTCAAGTTACACAGACTCAATTTTGCTACACTTACTTCCAGAGATTTCCTAGAGATTGGGATATACCTTGGGATCTCTCCTTTGCAAAAACTTCTCCTAATACCCCTCAAATGATCTTTCATTCTACTTTCCAGAGAAAACTGTAGCTATCATTTTCTACTCACTACTATAAAACTATAAAGCTACTAGAATCTAACCTATCATTACAGTTTTTACTTTTATGCATACATTATGTTTTTACCTTTATAAAGATAATTTCCCCACTGTGTTTTAAACGTATCTCCTCCAAATCCCCACCAAGTATCAATGTCCTCTCAGTTGAATCCTCTTCAGTAGTATGTAAATATGCTCATTTCTTCAAACGCCCCAAACTCTCCTTGATTCCACATATTCTTTTCTTGCTTTATAAACTTTATAATCCATTTCCCCTTAACGGCCAAACATTAAAAAACTCCTCTCAAATTTTGTTCTGATTTCACTTGTTTCTCAGCTTATTGAAAGTTGATTCTTATTCCACTACTGCTGAAGTAGTTCTCCTTAAAGTTAGCAATTCTATGATGCTAAATCTAAAGAACAGTTTTCAAAATTGGTCTAACTTAATTTTCAGTGGTATTCAGTATTTCATTTTTCCATGGGCTTCCATTGTACTGCACTTTTCTGGTAGTTTTATTTCTACTTATCTGGCAATTCTTTGTCAGTCACTCTTGGCAGTTCATTTTCCTCTAACTGGTAATTAAATATGTATTTAACCATAATAATTGTTAATGTTTATGTAGAAGAAGAAAAAGCATTAATTCTAAATTCAGTTCTATCTCAATTCTAACCCAGATTCACTCTCACTAACCATGGGTCCATGAAAATGGTAGTTATCTTTTTGAATCATAATTTAATTAACTATATAATGGAGAGTCATTTATCTCCAGGTATTTATCAAGTCAGAAGCTGTGTTCTAGGATCTAGGGTAAAATAGGCAACAAAATCAACAATGGCCCTTTATTCTTATGAAGCTTACAGTCCAGCAGAGGCAATAGATATGTCAAACTAATATAAAAATTTAAAAAATAATACTCTAGTTAACATGCCATTGTTTGAGTTAGACATATGTAAAATATCCTATAAAATAATCAATACAATGTTGTTGTTTTAACTTCTACATTAAAATCTATTCTACTGCACAGAGTGGATATCTTATTGCAATCATCTGGAAATTGTGTATAGTCACAAGGAATTGACACCCTGACTTTGACAGCTTAACTCAGTGGAAGCCATCAGCACCTCTAAGATTCTAAATATATATTCACACAGGTGTGAAAGCACATTCATACATGTACATTAACACACTTACAGATAGAGAATATTACTGAAAATATTCAGAGCTCCTTTTTGTCATGTCAAATTACTTAGCTTGTTCTAATGTATATTTTCTATCAACTCACTTTTCCTGTGTTTATTTTCTGTGTTAAATTTAAGAGATCGTCTAGTAAAGCCATAATAAACTTTGTGAGCTTTGTAACATGAACTCCTTTATGAATTCTATAACAATATGAAATCTCTACGTTCTTTTCAAACATAATATCAAATCACATGTCTTGGTGAATGCTCTGAAACCACAATTCCATGCACAATATTTGGATTAAATCTCTTGGTGGTATCTGGCTACTTCCGATTCTAACCATGGAGAGTCTCTTGGTGATAAGCCTTTTATGTTGGAACCACAAAAAGAAACAAATTTAACCACTCTTATAGTTAAACACACTATTACATAATAGACACTAGAGAAGAGCAATAAACTTTTGAATTCTAAAACTAGAATGATATATTTCTGGCAAATGGCAGAGGTTTATGAACCCAAACATTCTCAGTATTGCAACTTATTTTAACATAGTATAATATACTTGTACTTCTGCCAAAACAAGAGTTCCTGAATCATTCTGATCAGCTATCAACTATAAATTCTGACAATGGAATAACCACCAGTCTCCTTCTTCCTTTGTGCGATGCTGACATATTTAAGTATTCAAACAGTCGTTCGTTACATGAGCTAGCTCTATGAATTCAGGCTTCCAAGACACTGTAGTGACATCTTTTAATGTGCTCACTTTAGTAATGTTTTCCCGGGCACATCATTTATTTAACCGTTAGTGTTTTCAGGTGGTTCCTGTATAAAGATGCTAATAAAGTCAAGATTTTCCAACAAATGTTCTTACTATCAAATGTAACAAGTAAACCAATTCTATCTGCTGTTAAGCTTAAAAAAAAAAAAAAACAAACCTCAAAAAAGTACAGTATATCACAGGGCTTCCTAACAGGTTGGATGGCATCACTGACTCAGTGGACATGAGCTTGAGCAAACTCTGGGAGATGGTAAAGGACAGGGAAGCCTGGGATGCTGCGTCCAAGGGGTTGCAAGGAGTCCAATAGGACTGAGAGATTGAACAACAGGGCTTCCTAGGTGGCACCAGAGGTAAAGAACCCGCCTTCAATGCAGAAGACATAAGAGACGCAGGTTTGATTCTTGGGTTGGGAAGATCCCCTGGAGGAGGGCAGGACAACCCACTCCAGTTTGGTTGCCTGGATAATCCAATGGACAGAGGAGCCTGGTAGGCTATGGTCCATTGGGTTGCAAAGAATTGAACATGACTAAAGCCACTTAGGATGAATGGTTAAATGCAACCTAAGGGCACCAGTGTTGATATATTATGAAAGTATCATGTTCAACCTCTTCTCCATAACACTTGTCAATGTGTTTTTCTAACCTGAACTCTTCTAATTTCAGAGCATAGAAAGCCCTCTTAATTGGGGAAATACCTTGCTTTACTCCAAGCATGTATTTCTAATGGGGGTGGAAAATCTTATTCTGAAAGCCCCTGTTTGACAGCATTTCTAGGCACTTTACTTATATTAACTCATTTATCTCACAATATGTGTATTGGATAGACTATATTGTTATCTACCTTTTACTGATGGGAATAATAAGGCTTAGAAACATTAAGTAAGTTTCCAAAGTCATATGGCTAGTAAATAACAGAGATTGGATTTGACAAAAATAATCAGTTTCCTGAATCCAGTCTTTCACACACTTCAAGCCAAATTAGTTGCTTAGTCTGTTCAGGCTGCTGTAACAAATTACCATAGACTGGGTGGCTTAAACAACAAACATTTCTCCCAGTTCCAGAACCTATAAAGTCCAAAATCAAGATGGAAACAGACTTAATTCTTGGTGAGAATTCTGCAGGTGGCCCTCTTTTTCTAGTGTCTTCACACATGGAGAGTAGAGATAGAAACAAGCTCTCCTCCCACTTTTCATATCAAGGGCACAAATACTATCCTGTGGTCTCTACACTCAGGATATTATCTCTCACAGTTCCTGTCTCCAACTATCAGCACACTAGGGAAAAGGATTTCAACATACAAACTTTGAAAGGATACAAATGTGGTCCATAACACTAGCCAAGGGTCTCCCTTGAAATTTTCACGTTAGAACTTAACTTGGGAAAGTCAGAGTCCAAGGAAACCAGAAAGTTATATTTACTATATGGTGGATAAAGGCAGTCTGAGATAATGATGCCAATGAAGAAAAAGAAAAAGTTTGAGACAGTGAGAATTGAAAGCATTGACAATTTGTCCTGATTGATTCCAAGACAACCTGCACTCCAGCATTTTCTGTGGTTTGGCTGGTCAGTAAATTTCCCTTCTCCCTAAGCAATCAAAATTGGTTTTCCAATACACTTTTCTAGAATAATGTTTTCATGGTAGCAGGTAGGCTTGTTGGTCCACTAAAAACAATGGAAGGTGTCTGGAGGTGAGGTTAGAAAGGCAATACGAATAGGGGATAGATGTTGCAAGGCTTCATAGACCATTGTACATGTATTAATAATATATCATGTACATTGTACATTAGGAGGAAGTTGAGGATTTTATGACTAAATGACTAGAAGGAGGGGGTCAGAACTATCAAATGCTATACAGTTATTATATAAAATAAAGGCTGAAAAATATCAGAGAGCTTTATTATTAGCAGTTAATTTGTGGGAGCTGAGTCAGTGCAGTGGTAGGTAAGATACCAGATTGCAAACTGAGAAAAACCAAATGATAGATGAATATCTAGAAATCATGATGAAAGTCATCTCTCTCGCTCTCCTTTTTTTTTTTTTAAGAAATATAGTTTTAAAGAAATAGAGATAAAATTGTAGGTATAGGAGTACAGGGACTTAGGGGAGGATTATTAAGCATAATTTTATAGAAATGGAAAATAATTTCTTATACATTTAAAATCTATTTCTTTGTCTCATCTCATGTTCACATTTCTTGTATGCGTGCAGTGTACATGGCTATAATTTAACTCAGAAATGTGAAAATATTTCCCTGCTTTTCAGAATATTCATCTCAGGATGAGTTAAATCAGGAGCAATTTTCTGAGAACATGACTTTTTCACCTTAACAAATTATAAGGGAAATATACTTTCTTGGGTACTATCCAATATGATTAAGATAATGAAATGTAATATCTGTGAGAACATCTATTTTCCTCTGCCTATTACTTTATGTTTCCTGAAACTCTGGCACTCCTCTAAAGTGTTTGCTATCAGTTAGAGACAGAACACATTTTTAGAAATTAATAACAATCATCAGTGACACACTCCTTTGTCTTAGTTATATGTTTTATTACCTTACATTCTCTTAGGTGATCAATTTTTTCTAAATGATGCTAGAACACTTCATACAAGGTCTTCCCTAAAGTTCCTTATGGTGAATGTGCCATTTTAAAGCTCACTATTGTTATTTTTAAAGCAGGAACATTAAAATTGTTAGTTTCTCCTGAGTGATGGAGATTGATGACAGGTGGCTAAAGAACCCACCTGCCAATGCAGGAGACTTTAGAGACATGAGTTTGATCCCTGGGTAGGGAAAATCCTCTAGAGGAGGGCATGACAACTCATTCCAGTGTTCTTGCCTGGAGAATTCCATGGACAGAGGAGCCTGGTGAGCTACAGTCCATGGAGTCGCAGAGTTAGACATGACTGAAGTGACTTCACACACACACACACACACACCACACACACACAACACACCACACACACACACACACACACACACACACACACACACATCACTGTGTAACGGAGATTGATGGCTAAGCCAAATAATTGTTTTCTCCTTTTATCAGATCAAAAGACCTCTCAATTTTTTAGATTTACTCGAAGTAAATCTTTTATTTCCCAAACTTATTTGTTCCAAGTGATTGACATGTGACTAATTTTGAGCCAATGGCACAAATAGAAATAGTCTATGGAAGTTCCCTGGGCCTTCCCTTAAATAACACGTGCTCCTTGCCTTTTTTCCTTTTTCTTCATTCCTTCCTCAGCCCTACTGTTACTATAAGGTATTATTATATTTTTAGCCATTATCATATGCCATGAGGACAAAATCCATGCCTTAGAAATCAGAAGTAATCATCTGGAATGAGCTGGCTCCCAGAAGAATTTGGGGAGCAGAGCTAACATGCCACCCTTGAACTTTTTATCCCTAAATTCTTGCATGAGCTAGAAGTAAAGTTAAGCCACTGTTGGTGGTCTTTGCAATTTATGACTGAATTTTAAGTGATACATCATGATTCTCCTTATGAAATTTTACAACTAAATGTAGAATAATATGCCTTTTAAGCAAAATAATTTATAATTGCTATCAGATTTCTACCATCAATTTCATAGTCATATTTTAATATTTTCTTTAAATGATTTTTTTGAAGTATTATGTACATGGAGAAAAATTTGCAATTATTAAGGGAATTTAGCTGCCCCCAGATTTAGCTGTACTGTAACCTGCATCCAAATAAAAAATAGAACATAAACAATGCACCAAAAGATTGACTCATATAAACCCTAGGCTTTAACCATTTGAAGATAAACACTATATTGATTTCCAACAATGTTGGCTGATTTTGTTTGCTTTTGAAATGCATATATTTGGAAATGTTCTATACATAGTCTTTTTTTTTTTTTTTTTTAAATAGGGGGAGGGTCTAACCTCCTTCACTCAATGTTAAACTTAGGATATTTGTGGGATTTCATATAGCAATTGTTTGTTCATTCTGACTCTTGTAGAGCTTTCCATTATATGAAAAAAAAGTTAATATGGAGATATGCTACCAGAGCTCTCTTCAAGGAAGAGCTTGCTGTTTGGCTGCTGGGAGTAGGGGTCAGCATACAGCCTCTGTGTGTGCATGTACATGCTCAGTCATGTCTGACTCTTTATGATTCCGTGGACTGTAGCACACCAGGCTCCTACGTTCATGGAATTTTTCAGGCAGGTATACTGTAGTGAGTTACTGTTTTCTACTCCAGGGGATCTTCCTGAGCCAGGGATCAAACTTGCATCTCCTGCTTGGCAGGCAGATTCTTTACCACTGCATTACCTGGGAAGCCCATCCAGCTTCTAGCTCTCAGCATATTCAGAGTCTGCTTTAGCTGCAGAGAGTCACTTTTGAGTTGGCTTTCATCTTTCACATCTTTCTCCAAGGAAGCTTGCATCTGCTGATAGAGAAGGTCAGTGATATAAAGGCCCAGCCGTTTGGTCCCAATAATGGACAATCCAATGGGCAGTATTCCCTCCAGTTCCCATCCTCCCCAGGGTTGGCTGAGGGTATGTGAGATCTGTATCAGAGTTCAATTCTTCTTAGCAGCCATGCTTCTTTCCACTTCCTTTAACAAATCCTGATAAACATCTTGTCTCAGCGTCTGTTTCCAAACATTCCAACCAGTGACTGCTGGAACCAAGAAAGCAGGGGATAAGACTGGATTTCAACACTGCTCACTACTGCTTGATTGGCAGTGAAGACTACCTTGTGGGGGGTAGGTGGAGCACCACCTCAGTGACACGGTCAAAATCTAATTAATGAAATGTTCACAAGTAATGCACTGGGAGAATGTCACTAGTGAAACAGAAAGTATCAGGTATTGCAGATATATCAAGAAAAGAGTAGCACTATTGCTCCTCTAGAAGAGCGGCTCCCCACTAGGGATAAGTTTGCTCTGCCTTCAACCCCTGCCAATCACTTCATGGTGATCATGAAGGGAGCATTATTAAACCCATCACTTCAGAAGGCTGTGGAGTCCAGAAGTAAGTCATTGTGAAATGGAAGTGGTATACCTGGGAGAAGACCTGAGGGCCCAAACAAGCTGCAAGAGCAGACAACGAAGACTTTCCACGGCACACACCAAGGCTGTTCCACTGCCCTTCCATCCACTCACACATAGTCTACTATAATACAGGATTATACCTTAAATTCTGTTCTTTTCTCATTGGACATATGCTTCTGGGTCATTCAACCTATTCAGCTTATTTGAATTATTAATAAGGTGCAGATTGTTCCCATTTAAAAAATATCTTGCTCAAATCAGTTCCTGGGTATTAGACTACATATCAAACTAATTTCCTAAACAGATGTCTTAAGGGATATCAAGATACAATATATCCAAAATGAAACCTTTAATCTAATCTTTTCAAACTGACCCTTCTCATGTGTTTCTTTTTTTAACATTTTATTTTATATTATAGTTGATTAATAATATACTATAGTATATTAATATCAGGGTCATTTATATAAATGAGCCAGTTGATTAACAATGGGACTTTCCAGTAGCTCAGATGGTAAAGAATCTGCCAGAGATACAGGAGACCCAGGTTTTATCCCTGGGTCAGGAAGATCTCTGGAGAAGGAAATGGCAACCCACTCCAGTATTCTTGTCTAGAGAATTCCATGGACAGAGGAGCCTGGCAGGCTACAGTCCATGGATTTGCAGAGTCGGACATGGCTGAGCAAATAACACCTCACTCATAAATAATGTGCTAGATTCATATGTATTTCTCATGTGTTTCTTATTCCTGTTAATGACATCTCAGTTATCTATTTACAGAAATATTAGCATCAATTCAGTTCAGTTGCTCAGTCGCGTCAGACTCTTTGTGACCCCATGGACTACAGCACGCAAGGCTTCCTTGTCCATCACTAACTCCTGGAACTTGCTCAAACTCATGTCCATTGAGTCAGTGATAACATCCAATCATCTCATCCTCTGTCATCCCCCTCTCCTCCTGCCTTCAATCTTTCTCAACTCAGGGTCTTTTTCAGTGAGTCAGTTCTTCGCATCAGGTGGCCAAACTATTGGAGTTTCAGCTTCAGCATCAATCCTTCCAATGAATATTCAGGATTGATTTACTTTAAGATTGACTGCTTGGATCTTGTTGCAGTCCAAGGGACTTTCAAGAGTCTTCTCCAACATCACAGTTCAAAAGCATCAGTTCTTTGGTGCTCAGCTTTCTTTATAGTCAACTCTCACATCCATACATGACTACTGGAGAAACCATAGCTATGACTAGACAAGCCTTTGTCAGCAAAGTAATGGCTTTGCTTTTTAATATGCTTTCTAGGTGGGTCATAGCTTTTCTACCAAGGAGCAAGCGTCTTTTAATTTCATAGCTGCAATCACCATCTGCAGTGATTTTGGAGCCCAAGAAAATAAAGTCTGCCACTGTTTCCATTGTTTCCACATTTATTGCTGAAGTAATGGGACAGGATGTCATGATCTTAGTTTTTTGGATATTGAGTTTTAAGCCAGCTTTTTCACTCTCCTCTTTCACTTTCATCAAGAGACTCTTTAGTTCTTTGCTTTCTGCCATAAGGTTGGTGTCATCTGTATATCTGAGGTTATTGATATTTCTCCCGGCTACCTTGATTCCAGTTTGTGGTTCATCCAGCCGAGCATTACACATGATGTACTCTGCATGTAGTTTAAATAATCAGGGAGACAATATACAGCCTTGATTAACTCCTTTCCCAATTTTGAAAAGTCAGTTGTTCCAAGTCCAGTTCTAACTGTTGCTTCTTGACCTGAATAAAGATATCTCAGGAGGCAGATAAGGTGGACTGGTATTTCCCTCTCTCGAAGAATTTTCCACAGTTTGTGTGATCCACACAGTCAAAGGCTTTGGCATATTCAATAAAGCAGAAATAGATGTTTTTCTGCATCTCACTTGATTTTTTGATGATCCAATGAATGTTGGGATTTTGATCTCTGGTTCTTCTGCCTTTTCTAAATCCAGCTTGAACATCTGGAAGTTCACAGTTCACATACTGTTGAAGCCTGGCTTGGAGACTTTTGAGCATTACTTTGCTAGTGTATTAGAATATTAGCATAATCATGCCAATTTTCTTCTCTTCCTCAAACTCAATAATCCAATGAATTATCTGATATTTTCCCTCAAAGGTATATATAATAAATTTGAGAAAATTAGAAAAAAGTTTCCTCTCTGCAGACTAGATCATGTTAACATGGAAGATTGTGCTAATTGGGGGAGTTTACCTCACACCATGATCTAAACACTTAGCATTCTATCTTTAGTATGCTATTAAAATAATTTATAACATATATTTAAGCTCAAAAACAATAATGATAAATTATCAAATATCAGAAATAAAAAGTTAACTTAAAGATAATATTGAAAGTTTGCTGAAGCTGAACAGATAATAAGAAGGAAAGTTAATATAAGGTTAAGAATTTAAGGATTCAAGATCCCGAGAGAGAAATTGAGACCTAGGTCTGTGTGGGGCTAGACACTGTAACTGAACTTTGGTAATACAGACAACAGCCCAAAGTAATGTCTTACCTATGAAACACAGATTTTAAAATATTGACTTGCATACTATAAAGAGGCCTGGTATTTATTGATATCTAGAGTAGAACAAGAGTCTCCTGTGACTATTTTGCAATATCAAATTTGTATCATTCATGGACGGAGTAATAAAATGAATAATATAAAAGAATCAACATGAAAACAGACACAAAACCACTAATGAAATTCATTAGTCTCATTAAAGTTAAACACAAACGGGCTCTTTTTCAGTTGCTCAGTTGTGTCTGACTTTGTGAATCCATGGACTGCAGTAGGCCAGCCTTCCTTGTCTTTCACCATCATGCAGAGCTTGCTCAAACTCATGTCCATTGAGTCAGTGATGCTATCCAACCATCTCAACCTCTGTCGTCCCCTTCTCCTGCCTTCAATCTTTCCTAGCATCGGGGGCTTTTCAAATGAGTCAGCTCTTCACATTAGCTGGCTAAAGTATTGGAGCTACAGCTTCAGCATCAGTACTTCCAATGAATTTTTAGAATTGATTTCCTTTAGGATTGACTGGTTTGATCTCCTTGCTGTCCAAGGGACTTTCAAGAGTCTTCTCCAACTCACAGTTCAAAAGTATTAATCCTTCAGTGCTCAGCCTTTGGTCCAACTCTCACATCCATACAAGACTACTGGAAAGCCTGTAGCTTTGACTATATGGACCTTTGTTGGCAAAATAATGTCTCTGCTTTTTAATATGCTGTCTAGGTAGGTCATAGCTTTTCTTCCAAGGAGCAAGTGTCTTTTAATTTCATTGCTGCAGTCATCATCTGTAGTGATTTTGGAGCCCCAAAGAATAAAGTCTCACTGTTTCCTTTATTTCCCCATTTATTTGCCATAAAGTGATGGGACCGGATGCCATGATCTTTGTTTTTTGAATGTTGAGTTTTAAGCCAGCTTTTTCACTCTCCTTTTTCACCTTCATCCAGAGGTTCCTTAATTCCTCTTTGCTTTCTGCCATAAGGGTGGTGTCATCTGCATATGTGAGGTTATTGATATTTCTCCCAGCAATCTTGATTGCAGCTTGTGTTTCATCCAGCCTAGCATTTCTCATATACTCATATACTCTGCATATAAGTTAAATAAACTGGGTGACAATATACAGCCTTGATGTACTCCTTCCCCAATTTAGAAGCAGTCTGTTGTTCCATGTCCATTTCTAACTGTTGCTTCTTGACCTGCATACCAGTTTCTCAGGAGGCAGGTAAGGTGGTCTGATATTCCCATCTCTTGAAGAATTTTCCACACTTTGTTGTGATCCACACAATCAAAGGCTTTAGCATAGTCAATGAAGCAGGATGATTTTCTGAAATTCTCTTGATTTTTCTATACATTTAATCAACTCCACTAGCTTTGTTTGTAGTGATGCCTCCTAAGGCCCACTTGACTTTGGATTCCAGGATGTCTGCCTCTAGGTGAGTGATCACACCATTGTGGTTATCTGGGTCAGTAAGATCTCTTTTGTATAGCTCTTCTGTGTATTCTTGCCACCTCTTCTTAATATCTTCTGCTTCTTTAGGTCCATACTGTTTCTGTCCGTTATTGTGCCCATGTCTGCATGAAATATTCCCTTGGTATCTCTGATTCTTGAAGATTCCAATTCTATTGTTTTCCTCTATTTCTTTGCATTGTTCAGTTAGAAAGGTTTTCTCATCCCTCCTGCTAGGGCTCTGCTAAATAGTATTTACAACATAGAACACTCAGGATTTCTTCCAAGTCCCAGCTCACATTCCCAATAATACATTCTAGATAAGCTCACAGTGAAAACAATAAACAAGAAATGTAGTATGAGAAAATAGAAAATCTTTGAGTACAGAAAGTCAGAATACTTAAGAATAATATATATCCAGGTCGACAAATAATAAGGGGCTTCCCAAGTGGTGCTAGTGGTAAAAATCCTGCCTGCAATGCAAGAGACTTAAGAGATATGGGCTTGTTCCCTGGGTCGGGAATATTTTCTGGAGGAGGGCATGGCAATGTGCCCCTGTATTCCTGTGTTTATGAAAGTTCTATTTAAAATATCCTAAAATGAAGACAGAAAAGAGTTAAATAAGAACAGAATTAAATGCACAAAATTTGACCTGCTATATCCAGAAAACAAATAGAAATTCTAGTACAGATAGTATCATTATTACAACAAACACACTAAATGAAGTGTTAAAGAGTAGACTAGTTAATGGAAGAGATTTTCTTAATGACAAAATATATCTGAGACAGTCACCTAGGAAACAGCACAAAAAAGTAAAGAGAGAAATTTTTTTTTACAAAAGATAATTTAATGGTTATAAAAGCAAAGAAGAGAAAACATGGGGGAAAGACAGTATTCCAAGTGATGATGGCTGAATATTTTTCAGAATTGAAGACATGTTTTTAATTTAAAATATGTGTTTAAAGTTTGAAAGATCACATGTGAACTTGAACTGGATACATTTTTTAAAAACCTGTATCTGGATACATTACAGTTATAGTGCAAAAAAAATCTTAAAAAATCTTTAAAACACCAGAAAAAATAAACTGCTTATCTATGTGATAAAAGCAAGTAGATTTACAGCCAGCTTATGAGCAATAACACATCACAGAGGACAATGGGATAATAGCTTCACAGTGCTCATAAACAGTAACTATTAATCCAGACAGTTTTATACAGGGATAATCTGTCAGTGCTTCAAGAGTCAGAGTGAAATAATGACATTACCAATCCAGCAAAAACAAAACAAAGAATTATTATTCACAGAAAGAATGACAATTTGAATCAAGATTAAATGTGAATAGATTGAATGACTAGTAGAATGAATTGATAAATCAAGTAACAAATTTAATCAAGAAGAACAAAAAATGCAAATGTTGGGAAATTGAAATAGGCATATACAAAAATTCTGAAAGAATACTAATTCTAGGGCTATAAGATCAAGGTAAAAACAAAATAAACCTAGAAAGAAGGAGGAGAGAAGTTTAGAGGCAATGTACTACAATACCATTCCAGATTCTAAAGGTGGGTAAATATATGGATATCTGATAACCCTGGGTGAACTGGTTATAGGACACCCTGTAGATACCAAAATCTGTGGATGCTCAAGTTTTTTTTATATAAAATACAGTAGTACAGTTGGTCTTTCATATCTGTGGGTTCCATACTTAGTGGCTTCTTATCCATGGATGCAAAGAACTGATTGTACTGATTAAGTTTAGACTCTATTAAATATGCATATTATAAATATAAGGAAAAAATAGCAATAGAATATAAAATTTCCAAAGCAATAAGAAAAAGAAAGGGATTAAAGAATGCTTCGTCAATCTAATAAAAGGCAAGAAATTTTTTAAACAATGCAAATAAAATTGATAGTATGTAGAAAATACAAAAGATGATAGATACTACACACATTATATCAATACAATATTAATTTAGAAATAATACATGAAGAATAAAAGAAAAAATAATTTATTCTATACATGGAATGTTCATGCATACATGCTCAATTGTGTCCACCTCTTTGGAAGAACATGGACTGTAACCTGCCAGGCTCCTCTGTCCATGGAATTTTTCAGGCAAGAATATGGACGTGGGTTACCATTTCCTTCTCCAGGGGATCTTCCTGACCCAAGGATCAAACTCGCAACTCTTGCATTGGCAGGCAGATTCTTTACTACTGCACCCCTGGAAAGCTCATGGTGATACCATTTATCCGAAGATTTTAACTTTAAAATAATACTAAGTATTAATGGTACGTACATGTGAAATAAATGCTTAAAAACGTAGATGAAAATAATACATAGGTACATCCCCAAGACTATTGCCTCTGAAGGCAAGAGAAAGGCTAGGAATGTGCTTGGGGAAGAGAACAAAGATCATTGAGTTACATCTCTAGTGGTTTATCAAAATAAAATATAAACAGGAAAAGTTTCTTAAAAAAAGAACTCCTAAACACATACATTTAACACTATATGTTAAAAAGATTATAAATTTAAAATAAATATGTATAAATTCTTTTTTAGAAAAGGAATGCATACAAAAGCTTTTCTACTACACTTGATAAAGGCTTGAAAGAACGTAGGAAAAGGAGATGGAGAAATTGGAAAACAAACTGAATGAAATGGGAGCACTGGATATGAAATAGAAAACTTAAAGCAAACTAGATAAAAGCAAAAGATCCTCATACAGTCCAGTTATTTTTAAACATGGATGCTCGTTAGAAAGCTTTAATATACATATATATAAATAATATGTATAATATATATATTTTAGAAACTTATGAATTCTTGCCTAACTAAAAAATTTATGACATTTTGAGTCCACTTGTTTGACTCAGCGTGAATAGAATGCTAGATGCTTAATTTAACAAAATAGGTATTCATAAAGCAGCAAAGGTTTACTGTGTAGCACAGGGAACTATAGTCAATATCTTGTAATAACCTATAATGGAAAATAATTAAAAAAATAACATATGTGTACATGTATAACTGAATCACACATACACAAAAGAATCTACTTTTTGAAACTAGTAATGTTTATCTTTTTACCAGTTTTTCTAAATGTTCTATGGACATGTAATAATATATGAGATACAAGGTTTAAATATTAATATAAATTAATCAAATATAAATCTATTATAGTTACATTATTAATGACATCATTAAAGATGCTCCTATTCTTATTTTTTGTACTTGATAAAATATTCTCAGAGAAATGTTAATATGTCTCCCTATTATTCTATAGTTTTTCTTTTCCTGTATATTTCTTCTGATATTTGCTTATGTATCTCTGCTTCTTTGTGGTTAAGGTGTCTAATGATTTATGATTTCTATCTTTGTGAATTGTACCTTTCATCATTAAAAATATTCATCTTTGAGCTGATTCAAATGTATTGTTTTTAATGGCTGAGTAATACTCCATTGTGTATATGTACCACAGCTTTCTTATCCATTCATCTGCTGATGGACATCTAGGTTGTGGGGGGGAAGGTAGGAGGGGGGTTCAGGATTGGGAACATGTGTACTCCCGTGGCACATTCATGTTGATGTGTGGCAAAACTAATACAATATTGTAAAGTAAAAAATAATAATAAGAAGAAAAATTCATCTTTGTTCATTTAAAATAAATAAATAAATTTTTAAAAAAGAAAAAAGAAATAAATGACCTTGGCTTAGTATTAAAAAAAGGAATACAATTAATCTTAAAACGTTTAAATGGTTTTCTTAGCCTCCTCAGATTTCAAATCCTTCATTTAATTTAAAATTGTCTTTATGGACTACTTTCTGTTTATTTTCCAGTTAATTTTTGCTAATCTTTGCAACCTCCCTTCCTTGAAATACACATAATGTGGAACTTCTTTCAGGTTCACAATGATCTGATTTGCAGATCTCCTATCTGGACTTTCACATATACTGGGCTTTGGTTGTTTGTGTCACAACTTCAGCTGGCTAATCCTGTAACTTTATGTTTCAATTTAAATGACTTCTTAAAACCTTTCTTGATCACTCAGGCCATTTTCAGTTTACCTAAACCTGCCTCTTGAGAAATCTGTATGCAGGTCAGGAAGCAACAGTTAGAACTGGACATGGAACAACAGACTGGTTTCAAATAAGAAAAGGAGTGCATCAAGGCTGTATATTGTCACCCTGCTTATTTAACTTCTATGCAGAGTACATCATGAGAAACGCTGGGCTGGAAGAAACACAAGCTGGAATCAAGATTGCCAGGAGAAATATCAATAACCTCAGATATGCAGATGACACCACCCTTATGGCAGAAAGTGAAGAGGAACTCAAAAGCCTCTTGATGAAAGTGAAAGAGGAGAGTGGAAAAGTTGGCTTAAAGCTCAACATTCAGAAAACGAAGATCATGGCATCCGGTCCCATCACTTCATGGCAAATAGATGGGGAAACAGTGGAAACACTGTCAGACTTTATTTTGGGGGGCTCCCAAATCACTGCAGATGGTGACTGCAGCCATGAAATTAAAAGACACTTACTCCTTGGAAGAAAAGTTATGACCAACCTAGATAGCATATTCAAAAGCAGAGACATTACTTTGCCGACTAAGGTCTGCCTAGTCAAGGCTATGGTTTTTCCTGTGGTCATGTATGGATGTGAGAGTTGGACTGTGAAGAAGGCTGAGCACTGAAGAATTGATGCTTTTGAACTGTGGTGTTGGAGAAGACTCTTGAGAGTCCCTTGGACTGCAAGGAGATCCAACCAGTCCATTCTGAAGGAGATCAGCCCTGGGATTTCTTTGGAAGGAATGATGCTAAAGCTGAAACTCCAGTACTTTGGCCACCTCATGCGAAGAGTTGACTCACTGGAAAAGATTCTGCGGCTGGGAGGGATTGGGGGTAGGAGGAGAAGGGGACGACCGAGGATGAGATGGCTGGATGACATCACTGACTCGATGGACGTGAGTCTGAGTGAACTCCGGGAGTTGCTGATGGACAGGGAGGCCTGGCGTGCTGCGATTCATGGGGTCGCAAAGAGTCGGACACGACTGAGCGACTGAACTGAACTGAAACCTTCCATATTTTATAATTTTATGTCTTGCTATGGTTCTAATTGATTGCTTCTCCTACCAGTCCTAAAACTCTCTTAGGGAAGAGTTTGCATCTATCATATTTACACTTATTTCAAGTACCTCACATGGTGAACGACATATAAATAGATGCTCAACTTTTGTTATTAAATGAACAAATGACTAAATACATTATATAAGTAAAACCAAGAAGTTACCTCCAAAGATTCTTTTAGAATTAAAATTGATAATTTTCAAAATCCATGTATTGATTTCTGAATAATCAAGGAATATATAAAAGTCAAATATTACTGAAGATTCCTTTTTAATTTTGAAGTCAATTATTAGATACAGGAGATCCATGTGTTTGGAAATTGGTCTAGAAATTCAAAGAGTTGATTCCTTATCTCTTCACATTAAATTTCAATTAAAAACATAACATTCTTCTTTCTTTTTGTTCTTCCCCCAGTCTACAAATTAGAAAATTAAGAGGTGTCACACAGGTGATGAATGAAACTGTCCTTGGCTCTCAAGGAGAAAAACTTCATTTCTTTTTTCTGATAATCATTCTCCTTTGTTCCAATCACATATTTTGACATATTGAGTCTTATATTCCATGACAGACTAAGATGATTTAGCTACATAAATAGTGGCTACCATAGCCAAATTCACCATAGATTTCATACATAATGACTGTATATATTGATATTTCAGACTTTTTGAGGCTAAAATACCTTGTAAAACACAGCCTAACCACAATTCATATCAATAACACAGAGATAATTTAATATTAATAATGTATTTGAGCCACAATTATTGACCGTTTTAACTATAAATATTTTGTATGAGTCTATGTATTTTCTCAAACATTTTATTCCCTAGATTTCTTAAGGAATTACTGGAATAGGATTCATATTATTTTAAAAGCAATTATATTCTATCAAAAAGTGGTTTCTATTTTGAAGCAGCAGGAACAGAGTTTAATTTATGTTGGTGAAGAGATGTAGCCTCATATGAGTTTCATGAAGTAGTGAGTGGCAGGAACTTCTGAAGGATTGGATGTACTGGATGCAGTTAATCCAGAATTGTGATGTGAGCAGTAATTCTGAAGTTTCAGTCAAGGGACTCATCAATGTCCTTGTGCTCCTTAAACTGGTGAGGATGTTGAAAGAGTTCAAAAGTAGTGGGGAGATTCTTAATTCATTTCCATATCAAGTTTTGCATGGTAGCTGCTTTGAATGTTTTACTATCTTAAAATTGTCTGACACTCTTTGTCTTGGAACATGACCTCAAAGATATTTTTACCGTTAAGTGTAAGTTCATCTCACTTGAGCTGATTCCATTTTTCCTTCCTTCACTTTACAAGTTTCCTTGGGCTCATGATTCATTCCTGACTCCTCTATTTCTTTCACACCTCATATCAAAACTTCCAGTAAATCCTAGGAGCTTTAGAATGAAAATCTATCCAGAATCTTACCATTTCTGTCTGTCTTCATGGCTACCATCTAGGTTCAAGCCACAATCCTTTCTCACTTGCATTATTGTAATAGTCCCCTAGCTGGTTTCCCTGCCTCTGTCCTTGACCTCTTATCATTTCTTCTGTACACAACAGACAAAGGAATTCTTTTCGTGCAATTTCTCTATTCAAAACTCTCCAACACTTACTCATTTCACTTAGGATGAAAGCCAAGAATCTTAAAATGGCCGATCACATCCTCCAAGAACTAGACCTTCATTAACTGCCCGGACCTCATCTTCTACTACTTGGACCCTTGTTCTTTTTGGGCTGTCTCCCTGCCTGCCTTGCTTTTGCTCTAACACATTAGCTAGGATGTCACCTTAGGGTCTTGGCACTGGTAACTTCTGCCTGGAATTCTAGTTCCTCTGATTTTTACATAGTAACCCTTGTCTTCATTCAAGTCTTTGTTCAAATTTCTTCTTAGTAAACCTTTTTTAAATCTAATGTTGGACTAATATTTCCTATAATACTTACATATTTATTAGTTCTTCTTCTCTCTCTTTCTTTCTCTCTCTGTTGCTTTTCTTCCTCCTTCTTTCAGTCTTAACCTTTGCTTATCTCATTAACATATTCAAATTTTTCCTAAACCAGAGAAGCTTACAGCTCTGAATCTGTTATCATTGCTGCATATCTTCTGGCATGGTAGTTTACATTTGGCAATTGTATCATGACTCTTTCCTTTTGTATTTCAACATTTTCTAATTTGCATCTGTTTCTTATTTGTCCTGAAGTTGTTTAAATGACTGCATTATTGGTCTATTTTTATCATCCATTCATTGTTTCATTTTTGGTCCTCAAGTTGTTTGATATCTGAATAATATTTTGATCCAGGTACCATTATGTCATTTGAAAAGTTTCTCTTTTGATTAATGAAGTAGATGGCTTTAGTTGAATTATTTATGGTCAGATTTAGTCTTACTTTTGGCTTTCAAAGCATGAAGAATTCTCAGGGCATTTTTCCTAACTCTGAAATGTTCCCTGAACTTTTAAAAGGAAAGAAACTAAGGTTAAAAATCTTAGTTTAAAGCAAATATCAAGGTTTTCTTTTAATATAATTGTCTAGTTAATACATATTTATTGAAAATATAATATGAACATGGAGTGAAACTTTTAATTAGTGCAGAAAAAGATAGTAGACTTTCTTCTGCTAAATTAGTATTTTATTTACTATAGTCATTTCTTGTAACATCACAGATAATAAAGGAATAAAGATAACCATTTATAATTACATGGCATACATGTGGAAATAACAGGAACTAGATTTCCAAAGATAATCCTAAAACTTTTTGTTGCAGTGAAGCCACAAAATTCATGATAGGTTACAAAAAAATAAGTGATCATATAAAATGCTTATAAGAAATTTACAGTTGATAAAGACTTTTGACTTCTATTATTTGACTTCAAAATAAGCCTTTGGTATACTGGTTTTATCACCATCCTGAGGAAGCTTAACTTTAGAAGGTTTATGGGACTTAAAAAGAATTATTCAGCACACAGATCTTATTCTTTTCAGTCCAGAGTTCCAGCTTTTCCTACTGTACTGTTGTATGTGTTTATGGACATTAGTATTCCCCTAGCCCCCAGTTTCTATGTGGAAAGATTTACACGATTCCTTGGATCTCAAAATGCAGTCCAGGGACCAGTGAAGATTTCTGTGACCCTTTCATAGGATACATGAGACCAAAATCCTTTTCAAAATATTAAGTTATTTGCTTTTTTTCTCACCCCTATCCTCTTACAAATATATGACAGAGATTTCTAGAGATTATCTGGCATGTGATATTGCAACAGATTGAATGCAGAAGCAGATATAAAAATCTAGATATCTTTTATTACATAAGATATTAAAGAGATTTGCAGAAATATAAAACAATGCCACTCCTAACACTATTTTTTGTTTTGTAAAATATAGATTTTTTTCATAAAAACATGTCCTTTAACATATTGTTATTTTATATAATCAATAATTATTTAAAATATTTCTCAGTCTTAAATTCCCAATATAGTATCACATCAATAGATTAACCTGCTTAAATTAAATCTCTTTGGGGTACTTGGTAATTTAGAGAGTCTAAAGGAGTCCTGAGGTGAAATATTTGAGAGCTTCTTCACTATAGCAATAATTCTAGAAATAGCTCCTACCCCTTATTCACATTTCTTCATGAAAGATGAGTGGGCTATTGGACTAGTAGGTTGCATCCATTGTACCATATTTTGACTGCTATCGGTCACTGTTTGTGCCTGATTAAGAAACTGGTTAAATTTAAGAAAAGGGTGGAAGGAGATTTTCTACTGTTCTCTCATGAAATACATGTGATTAAGAAACCAGAAAGATCTAAATTTGTTTCTTCCTGGACTATGAATATTGATAGAATTATACTTCTCAGGGCATAATTTTTCCTATCTATAAAATAAAAAATGTTGAAGTGAATGAAAGTCTTTCTGGTTACATTTTCACCATTTTTTATTTTAAATCAACTCATTTATATGATGATGTGAAAAAATATGTTTTCTGTCCTCCTTTATCTTAAGTTCCTTTCTCATGGGTATACTTAGAAAAACACACCCCTGCCCCTAGCAATTACATCTCTAAATTCTAAAGCATCAAGATGCTTCTGCCTGACAGTTTGCCAACTATTCATGTAATTTAACAGTAATGTTTTTAAATAATCTGGTGATTTACTTGCAGAAAACTATTTGCTTAATAAAGGAGAAAATAACTGTGATGTTCTTTATCTTTGATCAAAATTTGAGATTTGAAGAAAATCACTTGTGAATACAGTTGGCATAAGAATCACATAATTCAACTTTGATATACTGTGCAAAAACTTGCTGAAAGTTATAGAAAAATAATCTTAGAATATTAAACATATTTCCCTGAGTTTCCCTAAGGTTCTGTAAAGTATTTATCCTGAGAAATTTCAAAGGAAAATTCCTAAACTTTCACATAGGTGGGAATATGTGTAAATCAATTTAGACAAAGGTAAAAATACAAATTTAGACAAAGGTAAAAATTAAGCCTGGGGATTAATTTTCATGATGGATTCATTCTATGAACAATTTTTTGTTTAGGATTAGTATAAGTTGTTCTGAAATTAATCTCAGGTAAATATTTTTAAACTAGGGAAATGTTAACTATTTATTGAAAAGAAACATATATTAGTGTTCAAAATACTTGGCTAACATTTAAGATTTCAAAGGTTAATATGATTATGGTTTTTTCAAGTTGACTTTTCTTGAATACTATGCAAGTATTGGGTAATATGATAGGTAAATGCAAATCCAAAATGTGTGAAGATAGTACTTTGAAATTTCTTAAAGAAATCAAAATTAGAAGGCAACTTCTGAGTGATTTTAAAACATCAATAAATATTATTAACTTTTGGTGAAAATACCTATGAATAACATTCTAAAAGAATGTAAGAAAGTAAATGATTTTTCACAGAGGGTCAAGAAAGGAGGAGAGAAAAGGTTGTACTTAAGACAGGCTTTTTAGAATATGAATTCTCTCACTAGAGAATAAACTGAAGAGATAGTTTAGTCTTCAGTAAAGACTAAACAGCTTCAACAAAGACATGAGACATTAAAATCCTCTTAACCTGTCATATTAGATTTAAATTTGTCCAAATATAAGCAGCATTAAGAAAAGATAAATAGGCTACCATGGTGTCTGGCCATATCTTGGTTTGTGTATTTTATTGCATCTTGACCTATTTTCAACTGGCCGAGGGCTCTCTCTGGTGGCTGAAGACTGCTCTGGAAGTAAAATCCTGGAGAATACATGCCTACTGGGAGCTACCTTCTGCTTGTGATTGAACTCCAGCTCCCCCACCTTTGACTGGATAACTCAAAGGCACATATCCAACTCTGATTCTTTGAGTACCCCCACATGGTAGGTTTTAGATGCTTTGTGATAATGAACTTGCTAATGAACTCTTCATTGGCTGCCCTCTCTTCCCTGTCTCACTTTCCTTCTTCCAGGTTGCTTTTGTTTAGGATTATTTCTAATAATCTAAATTAAACACATTCAATCCGCTATCAGAGACTGATACTGTTATCAGTATCCATCAGTAACAGAGACTGTTACTGGTGGAACATAAACTAAGACACATGGATTTAACTGATATATAATATAATCTAAGAACTACTGCCTCCTTTCATACCCTGCTGAATGATTCTGAACCAGAATCTTACTTTCTCCTCTTTAATGCTCACAAGGCAAGGCACATACGACAAATAATAGAAGCATGTAATTTAATGTAATGAAGCTGAACACTTTAATACATCTTACACATTATACTCTAGGAAATTTGGTCTTCATTTCAATACCTCTTAGCTTAAAAGGCCATTGAGCAGGCTGCTTGAGAGCAAAATATTGGGAGTCAGATTAATTTGAAGATCTGTCCTATTTCTCCATTTTCTAACCATGTGAAATTTGGCAATTATTGACATCACTGTCTGTTTATAATAAGAAAAATAAGGGAAAATATAAGAAAAATAGTAAGAGATAAGGAAAAATAATAAGAAAATCATAAAAATAAAATGAAATATTCAGACTATTAGCAGAGTTTCTACTACATAGAATAATACTCAGTAATTATAATATCACTTGATATTATTTTGTTGATTTTATTGTTAGGCTAGGTGTAGAGGCACTCAGTAGGCAGCAGTATGTAAACTGAAATTGTATATATTCATCTGCCAGATTATTTTATTTCATTGTCTATTTAGGACCAAATAATAATAATATCTACAATTTAGTGAGCTTTACAATGTATGTGCCAAACACTGTGTTAAATGATGTTCAAATATTTTCTTATTTATGGCTCAACTTTGTAAAAAGTTTTTTAGTTTATTTTGCCAATGGCGAAATTAGGGTAACCAACTTTCCTTCCTTGTTTGCCTGGAACTGGAGGGTTTCTTGTGATGTGGGATTTTGAGAGCTAAAACAGAAAAATCTCAAGCAAATCAGGATGATTTGGTCACCCAAGAATTGATCTTTAGTGAGAATAATTAACTTGTTCAATATCATAGATCTTGTAGTGCAATTTGGAGCTTGAACTTGTCTGATTTAAGAAAATCATATACTTCATTGCTTCTTTATAATAGCCTCATTCACATTATCTCTATTCTTCCAAGAAAAAAAATTTCATGTTTCATTGGCATAACAGGAAGGAGCTCAAGAAATCTTACAGTTATATTCTCAATATGAACGTTACCCCTTCCTAGCAAGCATTTTTGAAATCTGCAAGAGCATTTTTGTTGATGCAATTGTTGGAGGAGCATCACTGGGATCAGTGCACTAGTCTCACAAACTGAAAACTTTTCTCCATTTTAACAGAATGTTTCAATGTCTTATTAGCCATCCATTGAATCCCATTGAAATATAAACTGCAATTTTAATAAATTTGAATAGAATACTATTGAGACATAAAAATTTAAATAAAAGTTCATAAAATTATAATTAATACTTTATATATTTAAAATGATAACACCAATTAAAACTAAAAGTTATGAATATACATCCTGAAATATTTATTTTTGGGAGGTTGCCTATTTATTTCAGCCTTTTGGTAATGTCTAAAGAGGGCTTTTGGAGAAGGTAATGGCACCCCACTCCAGTACTCTTGCCTGGAAAATCCCATGGACGGAAGAGCCTGGTAGGCTGCAGTCCTTGGGGTCTCGAAGAGTCGGACATGACTGAGCGACTTCACTTTGACTTTCACTTTCATGCATTGGAGAAGGAAATGGCAACCCACTCCAGTGTTCTTGCCTAGAGAATCCCAGGGATGGGGGAGCCTGGTGGGCTGCTGTCTATGGGGTCGCACAGAGTTGGACACGACTGAAGCGACTTAGCAGCAGCAAAGAGGGCTTTACTTTCTACAGCTTTTTAGCTTGGCTTTTCTTTCTAACTAATCTAAGACTTTTACCAACTAAGACATATTTTCCTTTGGATTTTTTTTCGAGTTCTAGAGTCTTGACAGAAATTAATGTTCTGTACCATTCTCATGCTTGCCATCACAAACAGAATTATGTAGATGCTACCTTTATCAATAAGGTCATTTGGGACATGATATTTCTTGCTTTCTTCCTTTAAAAGTCCTTAACTTGTCTGTAACATTTTATTCCTACTTAATTTGAAACTATTTTCCCTCTTTTTCTTACCAAACACAGAAGCAAACCAAAAGTCTGGTTCACTGTTAACTTACTGAAACAGCAGTTCTTATTCTAATATCAATCTTTTAAATTGGAATTGCTTCTCATAAAATGTGCATGCCTGCTAAGTTACTTCAGTCATGTCCTCTTTGTGACACTATGGTCTGCAGCCCGTCAGGCTCTTCTCTCCGTGGGAATCTCCAGGCAAGAATACTGGAGTGGGTTGCCATTTCCTTCTCCTGGGGATCTTCCCGACCCAGGGATCGAACCCAGGTCTTCCGCATTGCAGGCAGACGCTTTAACCTCTGCGCCACCAGGGAAGCCAAAAAATGTAACTGTATACAGATATGTGGTTGTGTAATTTTGTTTTCCAGTGTGGTGATATCTGAGCATTTTAAAATTTCCATGTTTTAATTATAAATTATTTGTTTTATTCTCCATTATATTATATATAGTGGATATTATGATTGTTAAAAAAAAATTATATCTATGTGGACAGGCTACATTATCTTTTAACTTAATTTTAGAACAGTAGAGTCATGGCAAGCCACTCCAGTGTTCTTGCCTGGAGAATTCCCATGCACAGAGGAGCCTGGTGGGCCAGAGTCCAGGAGGTTGCAGAGTCGGACACAACTGAGCAACTAAGCAAACAAAGAGCTAGAATTTCATGGTGTATATATATATATATTTTTTTTTTTTCAAATGATACCATTGAGTTAGGTAGAGTGGAAAACACTGACATAATCACTCTATGTAGTTGCCTTCAGCAAAGGAAAGAGATTATTAACAAATAATAGCAGTAATAGTTCCTAAGAAGCAGAAGAACTTGATATATTTACCTTTCTTTCTCCAGTAATTACTGAGTTGGTCTCAGGAATTCTATTTAAATATGCAAATATATTCTTGACTATCTAAAACTTAAGATGTATTTCAGTGGGGGATTTTCAAATTTTGAGACACAGCAAAACATGGTCTCTGAATGTGCCATAGAGAAACACTTTTGGAGCCAATTGGCAAGGATTGTATGAAAGGAAGTGTGGATAAGCTACAACTATAAAGGTTTACAGAATCTTGTTAAAAGAAAGGAGAAGGCAGGCGAACAAAGACCATGATCCTGGGAAATGAATCTCTGAGGAATAGTAGAAATAATGAGGTATATATGTGTGTGTAAAATAACACTGTGGAAGAGATTAAGAAATAGAAAAAGACTGAAGTTGCAATTCACATTTTTAAGAAACTTTTGTTTTGATTAATTGAGTGTTCACTGAAATAGCTTTGGTGATAGGGTAGGTTACAATTTGGAATACAAGGAAGCCCATTTTCCAATGAAACACTTCTGATATATTTATTTTTGTATTCCTCCAACAGAGAAAAATTTACCCTCCCACTATAACTTAGCTATGTTCCAGAAAATAGGAATAAGAATTGACTGGGAGATCTTTCCAGGTCTTTTCTTGTATGAACAGTAAATATTATCTAATGAGTACTTATTTTGTGTTAGACATGCTGGCCAGGGCTTTTATATATGATGCACTGTATTCTTTTCAATGATCTCATGTGAAATATTATTTTACCTACTTTAAACATGACAAAATTGAGCATAAACCAGTAATTTGACCAACTAATATCAGATAATGTATGGTGGAAGCAGAGTTCACATATTGACATAAACATTAGTTTTTGAGTATTCCTTTTTAAGCACAGACTCCTTTTTTTAAGTAGGCCATGTGTTTAAAAGTACTGAAAGATTTTACTTATGTTAAGCAAAATTCAGCTATTTATAAGTTAGGTCCCATGATTATGAAACTTAAGTATCTCCAAAAAATCTGAACTCAGTGTTTCTTTACCCTCTCTTGCTTTTTCTCCTATTTTAGCGTCATACACCTTAATACATATCCTTCCACTTGATATTATATCAACAATGACCAGTAATGTCCCAAACTTGCTTATAATTGGCGATGACCCTACTGCCATGTCCATTTTATTATTTAATAAATTAGTATATTAAGCAACTATTCAAAGACTGCATCATCACTTACAGCTTTCCTGTCCATCAACAACTCCCAGAGCTTGCTCAGACTCATACTATCCTTGAACTATTCAATCGATGCTCTACTTGGCTAAAGAAAATCATTGTCAGAGTTTTCCTTTACTAGTACACCTGTCTCTCTGCTCTAAGAGAGAACACGTTTGTTGTTGTTGTCGTTTAGTTGCTAAGCTGTGTTTGACAGTTTTGTGACCCCATGGACTGTAGCCCATCATGCTCCTCTCTTCGTAGGATTTCCTGGGCAAGAACACTGGAGTGGGTTGCCAGTTGCTTCTCCAGGGGATTTTCCCCACCCAGGGATTGAACCTGCATCTCCTGTATTGCAGATGGATTCTTTATCAATGAGCCACCAGGGAAGAGGGAACACGTTATAATACAAATTGAGTTATGCTACTTCATTGCTTTAAAACTTTGATTTTTTTTATTGCTTATGAGTGGTGTTAAAATTCCTCCCTAAGACATACAATGTTCATACTTGCTGATCCATGTCCAGCTTATCATCACCACAGACTCTCCCTAACACATCTTGTGTTATAAATGCTGAACTATTTATTTTTTCTAATTCCACCACATTTTTTCAACTACTCCTGCTTTATCTAATTTACCCCTTTTACTCTTTCACATGCACAAATGCTTCCAAACCCAATTCAAATATTACCATTCTGTGGAATCTTTAGTCTTTCCTGGTTTAATTGGTCAATGCCCTTTTTTGTATTTTCTCACGTCATTTTATATAGCGATGTCCTTGTTTCATTGGTTCACATTTTTCTTATTTGCACATATGCCTTTTCTTTTAGTGTGTGAGCACCTCCATTGATATTTTCAGACTATGACTTCATTGTCTAAGCACTTCCTTAAATAAAACCAGAACTTTATTACATAGGCTGATACACTTTTATTTTGGATGTGGTGTCAACAGACATCCATATTTTATTAAACATGTATCTAGAAAGATTAATATGGAAACCAGTATATATTCTTTGGCTATTCTTTGGCAAATTAAATCATCAGTTTCTAGAAATATCTGTGGCTCCTTAATATTACCTTTAAAACTCTGTTTATGGGAGAATCAAAGTGTTTGAAATCTATGGGTGAAGTAGCCCACACATACTAGAGAGGTGAAGATGTGACAGGATAAAATACCAAGTTTATTTAGACTCCTTTTACCTTTATGTCAGAAAATTGAATTCTCTCCAAACTTTTCAAATATATGGTCAGCTGGGGTGATTATTTTAAAAGGATATTAACAGTAGTACACTATTTGTACTACAGCTCTCAGAGTTGTTAGGTATGAAGGGGAGTGACATTAACATGTTAGAGATTTAAGAAACTAATAACTCAGTTGTGGAAGACTATAAAATGTCCTCATGTATTTTATAAAATGCATTCTGTTTGTAGAGTAGTGTACAAATCCTTTGGTTTCTTTATTATCTGTGTAGTGTTAGAGACAGTTCTTGCTGAATTTGGAGGAGGTAGTAGAAAAGGAGCTGAAAAACAGTTGTTAGTCCAAAGTGGAAACTAGCTGCGTGATAAGTATGAAACAGAAGCTAGATAGAGATGGGGTAATCAAAAGTAAAGGAATAATGAATTAATGCAAGTTATGATTTTGCAGTCTCAAGGGATGCAAACACATAGCATCTGAGGGTTTCAGAATTTATAAACAGCAAACATGTAGCATGATTTCTCAAAAAGGGATTGTCTACTCACTTGCCCTCACCTATCTGAAAAACAAAATTTTCTATATTTCATATTGGCCAGTAGACTTTTAATTAATTTCCAAGCTACATTACTAGCTTCAACTTGTCTCATGTACCTCATGGATTCATAACATGGAATCATCCATTTCTCAAACACACCAAATGCCAAAGTCCTCTTTGTCTTTATTTTCATGCTGTTTCCACAGTCAAGAAAATTTTCACCCCTCTTTTTACCAATAAAACACTTAACTCTCTTTCAAGATTAAGTTGAAAGTCACTGCTACCATGAACATTGACTGGGCTCCCCACCAGAATTAACCTCTGGCTTCTCTGAACTCCTACAGAAAACAAAATAGCAAGAAGCATCTTGCTACTATCTATCATCATATATTTTGATCTATTCTTTTATCTCAGATACTTTTTGAAGGATGATGCCTTGATTTATTCAACATAATTTCACAGTGGAGACTTTAGCTTCGTTGTCACTTTGGAAATTCAGTAATATCAAATTACTACCCACCAAGAATTTCATGATTTTAGGATAGATTTTGAAGGTAGAGCTTATGGGCTATTCTGATATTGAAAGTGGGTGTGGGAGAAGGAGAGGAATTAAGAATAAATCTGAGATTATTGGCTTGAACAATTTGAAGAATGGTGTTGATATTTCCTACAATTGGGGGGCTCTTTGTTTGTTTTGCTTTGGTGGTGGAGTGACTTGAAGTTTGTTTGGGACATACTACATTTGAAATGCTTGCCAGACATCTGAAGAGTGATGGTGAATAGGTAATTGGCCCTAAAATGTAGGAGTTCATGTGAGATGTCTAGGCTATAATATAAATTTGTAAATTATAATTTTAGATATTATTTAATGTAATGAGGCTGAATGGTATCATCTAAGAAGAAAAGACATCTGAAGTTTGTGTCTCACATAACAGAGTAAATGGGATGAGAAAGATCTAGCAAAATTAAACACAAAACTGAAAAGGATGGTAGAAGAATAAACAAGAGAGAAAGTGTCGTGGATTCACATCAGGGTAGTGTCAAGTATTGCTATTGTGCTAAGCGAGATGCCAGTCAAACATTGACTAAGGATATAACAACACGATAGCCTATTTTCGACTGTGACAAGGTTTTTTTTAAAAAATTAATAAAGTTGATTGCCTTATTTGAGTGGAAGAAAAAGAGGAGTGAAAAACTGGTGACACCAAATATAGGCAATTATTTGCTATAAAGCAATCAAGGATGATAACAGCAGGAGCAATGAATAACCAAATGACAGTGATCAAATTGCATTTTAACTTTGTTTAATAGGTCCTTGTATCATCAGAGAGCACTGGATGGAGATTCAGAGGCAAACAAAACTTGTATTTATCTTGGATATACTGGATGCTCTCAAGAATATTATGTCAAGGGAAAATAATTGTCATATTTGTATTCCTTTGTTGCCTCTCACGGTGACTTAATAAAGTGAGACCTTCATAAATGCATATTGACTGTTTGTGTAGATGATGGATGGATGTGCAAATGAATAAAAAGTGAGTATCATGCACATGGTTATATGACGGTAAATTTCCCAGCTGCCACATAAGACTTTGGAGTGTTCCTAAGAACGTGACAAGTAATATATCTCAAATACATGAAATATTGAACTTTAGGAAAGAAAAGAAAATAATCATTCTTTAAAAAGTTAAAAAATCTTATACATTGTAAAAATTTCATTGTTGGAGGGATTCCCAGACTCTTGAAAAACCATAAATTTAATGAAATTATCAGAACCCTCCATCTTGGCACTGTTATTTTATCCTTTACCATACTCTGTAGTTCTTTAGCTTCTGAAAAATTGTCTCTTTGGTGTCTCACTAACCACAAGAGTTATGTGCTCCTCTTTTCTGGGTCTCATTCATATAAGAATATGCTTGTTTTTTGGTACTTATGGAGGAGAGTAAGTCAAGTTATTGTTATGATCCACCACAAATACTTGGAAAGCATTGCCTGGCATCAGAAACCTGCTATGGAAATTTTGCCACCACTCTACGTAGATGTCCTTCTCAGACTGCTGAATGGTGAGAAGTATTATCCTGCAGATCTTTGACATTTCATACTGGGTGCTGGCTTCTCCTAGTCCCTACCCTCAACATGGACACATAGCTTCATAACATACATGGCTTTACCTAATAGCTTTTTTTCCTAGATTATTCAAGAAAGAAGGAAAAATGGCAAGAAGAAAGGAGGTCAGGAAGGGAGAAAAGCAAGAAGCAACTCAGGAGGGAACACACAAATGAAAGACTAAAGCTACTCCAGTGTTGTTATGCTTAGTGCATCTATTGTATATATTTTTTCATCCTTTTACTTTCAACAGATCTGTATTTTTAGACATAAAATTTGCCTCTCTAAGAAAGCATTGGGTCTAACTTTTCCATCCAAGCTCTGCCTTTTGCATTTTTCAATAAAGTGTGGTATTATGTGGTACCATATATATCTTTAGCTTTTGCTGTAATTTGGCAATACATTGAATGACTTCATGTAAAACATCATAACTTTGCAATAGTATCATTCCATTTTTTTTTGGTTTAGTTACAGTGTACTTGATATATCCCCCAAATGCATATATTTAATGTATACACTTCATTGAACTGGAAATATGCATTTACTCATGGTACTATGATTACAATCAAGGAAATAAACATATCCATAGCCTCCAAAATACCTGCATCCTTTTTTATCTGTTGGTGCAGAGGTTAAGGCGTCTGCCTGCAATGTAGGAGACCTGGGTTTGATCCCTGGGTTGGGAAGATCCCCTGGAGAAGGAAATGGCAACCCACTCCAGTATTCTTGCCTGGAGAATCCCATGGACAGAGGAGCTTGGTGGGCTACAGTCCACAGGTCGCAAAGAGTCGGACACAACTGAGCGACTTCACTTTCACTTAACCTGTAACATAAACTCTACCATCTTAGCAAGTTTCCTAAGTACACAACACTATAGAGTTAATTGTAGATCTTATACAGATCTCTAAAACTCATTCATAATGTATAATAATAATTTTATACCAATTGAACAATCTCCCTTCCCCTACCGCCTAGTAACCACCATTCTACTCTCTGCTTTTATGAGCTGACCAATCTAGGCATCTCATATAAGTGGATCTTCCCTCTGAGACTGACTTATCTTACTTTGCCCGATGTCATTCAGATCCATCTATGATGTTGCAAATTAAAGAATTTCCTTCTTTTTAAGGCTGAATACTATCCAACTATATGTACATACCATATTTTCTTTATCCACTCATCTATCGATGGACATTTGGTTTGATTCCACTTATAACCAACCTGTGTGATATTCTGTCCTCTATGTTATATTTAAATTCATAAGAATATGTACATTAGTATGTGATAAGATTTGCTTTAGACAAAATGCTGAACAAAATTAAGAAAATAATATATATGTATATTTTACATTTACTCATTTATTTTTCATTGATATTCTTCCTTCTTGTCTTTCTGGGTCACCTCTCTCAGTTTCCTGTACCCCAAAACTTTCTTCTCACTCCTCAAGCTAATCAGGCAGAAATTTCTGCTTGAATTCCAGCAATGAATGGACTAGAGATTGCCCTCACTGAAAGGGCATATGAACATATACGTCTCCTACTATTTTCTTCTTTCAAGAGTCAAAACACTGCTTAGTTTCTGTCCGCTTTTGGTTTACTCTTCAATGACAGTTACTATTGTCTATTTGATCTAGAGTTCAGAATTTTTATCTGCAACAGGGGTTGTGGAAGAGGAGTTACTTTGCTATTATTGGAGCAAGACTTTTGTTTTACTAAACTTTAAATACATAATATGTACATTCATTTGTATGTATATTTCCCAATAATAACATTAAAATGTCTAACAATGTAATTCATCATACTGGTTCGCCAAACAAGAAGCATGACTATATTTCAAAAGATAAAGAAAAAGAATCTGAAAATGTTATCTATTTGCAATAATAAAATGAGAATTAAGAAGAGCCAGAAAACTCAACATGATAAATTAGCTACAAAAAATTACATTAATATCATACTTAGAAAAGAAAGTTTAGCTATATTCTCTTTAATTGGTGGGGGGGTAAGCAATAAGAAATGGCATTTTCACTGTTACTATGTAACATGATTGTGGATGCTATGGTCAAAATAATACAATGAATAAAAGGCCAAAGATTGGAAAGGAAATAATAAAACTTTTAAATTAGAGATGAGATAATTAATAGTATATAGTACTAAATAAAATCAATGCATAATTCACTTAAACTAGTTAAAATAATAGTATATTTAGGCAATTTTTCTAAAAATATCAACTTGTAAAACATAATGAATTTCTTTGTGCCATCAATGCACATCTAGAAAATAAAATATAAAATAAAACACCATTTATCAAGGCAGTAAAATATCAACTTTCCCCACACCTTATTTGGAAATAATATAAAAGAATACATGAAAAAACAGGTAATAAAGAATTTTCATAGATGAGGCAACAGAATTTTAAGATAATTTCGGTGAAATCCAATCCAAATTCTTCCAAGATATTTTTTGAAGTTAAATAAACATGATCTAAGTTGTTTTGTCGGAGAAGGCAATGGCACCCCACTCCAGTACTCTTGCTGGAAAATCCCATGGATGGAGGAGCCTGGTGGGCTGTAGTCCATGGGGTCGCTGAGTCGGACACGACTGAGTGACTTCACTTTGACTTTTCACTTTCATGCATTGGAGAAGGAAATGGCAACCCACTCCAGTGTTCTTGCCTGGAGAATCCCAGGGACCGGGAAGCCTGGTAGGCTGCCCTCTATGGGGTCGCACAGAGTCGGACACGACTGAAGTGACTTAGCAAGTTGTTTTGTGTAAATGGATGCCTGCTAATAACTAATTTAATTCTAAGAAGCAGAAGCTAAAGGCAAAAAATTATCCTATCTGATTCTAATGTATAATAGTTTTTTTTTAAAGCACTAAAGTAGATTTGCAGGAAATGAAGAGCAGATCAATAAAACAGCATACAGAGGTTAACACATTTTATTATAAATAATAAATGTGGCACAATAATTCAATGAGAAAAATGTTCAATGTATAGTGCAGTTAATATTGGCTTATTCCCTATCAGTTCAGTTTAGTTCAGTAGCTCAGTCGTGTCCAACTCTTTGCAACCCCATGAATTGCAGCATGCCAGGCCTCCCTGTCCATCACCAACTCCCAGAGTTCACCCAAACTCATGTCCGTCGAGTCGGTGATGCCATCCATCCATCCTCTGTCGTCCCCTTTTCCTCCTGCCCCCAATCCCTCCCAGCATCAAAGTATTTTCCAATGAGTCAGCTCTTTGCATGAGTGGCTAAAGTATTCCCTATACTTCTGTGTAAACAGCTCATAAATAAAATAAAGTTATAGTTCTACTTTGTATTGATGGGACTTGGGACACACTATAGCAAAATATGGCCCCCTGGAATACTGAATATTATAAGCTGAAAGAGTTTAAGAAAACAGTAAATATGGGAAGGTCACCCTGACCTTCCCCCAGTCCTTCTCCCCTGAAACAGATCGTAAGGCCCTCAAGTGAGAGGTGGCCTCCCTATTCCTGGAGGAAAGGAACATCCTTATCTCTGAAGACAAAATGACACCTAGAAGAATCTAAACAAATAGGCCTTGCCAACTTCTTCCCAGTTAACTACACTTAACTTATACTCTTAAATCTATCCTATTCTTCCAAGACTGTCCACTCTATCAAGGCAAGCATCAACGCACTCAGGTCTACCTGTTTCTTTAAGTCTCTGCTTCATTATGACATCTCCTGTAAATGTAAAATTCATGTTATATAAAATTTGTCTGCTTTCCTTCCATTATTGTCTTTGTCAGTTTAGTTTTCAGACTCAGAGAGGGACCTGAAGAGGGTTGAGGAAAAATTTTCCTCCCTTATAGCATGATATAATAGATTATATTAAGTGTCTAAATTAAGTAGGTAAAATTACCAGGCTAATATTATAGAAAAATGTGTAGGAGGGGAATATATCTGCAATCTAGCATTTGAAAAAGGAAACCTAATGAAGATATGAAAAGCACATAATAGACAGTGAAACATGAATTTATTTATCTCAAAATCAAGAATTTCTATTGAATGATGACAAAAAATATCAGTTAAGTGACAAATGATAAACTTGGGGGGAAAAAACTGGCAGTAAGTAAAACCAGTAAGTAATACTGTGTTTTATCAACAGTAAGATGACTTTGATTCTCAGAAATATTATTTGTGTTTATGTTGTTAAGAAAAATATTATAAAATAAAATATGGTACAACAGTTTATCATTACTTAGAACACTAAATTCACAAATATTGAAGTCATTCATTTAAACATCTTTGGATATTAAAGTTATGTCTGTGTAAACAACTATGATGAACTTCATACATGTTAGATAGTGCTCAATTTCAGAAATGTTTTAAATAAAAGATGCATCTTATATTGCATGTATGATAATATCTAGAATAAACAAGAATTCCTATAAGTCAACAAGAAATATATTCATATATGATTGGAAAATATGAAAAAGATTTGGACAACAATACACAGAATGGAAAGCCTAATTAGCTATTAAAATACAAAGAGTTATGTCAACATTTTAGTTCCAAGTAACTGCAAATTTAAAAGTTTGACATTTTTTTAAAGTTATCAGATAGGCAACAATTAGAAAGTCATATAATACAATAATCCTAATATATATTTTACCTAAATATTCATATATACTATAATGTGTATTCCACTCCTAGGTATATATATGAACTCACATAAGCCATGATGTTTGATGGGAACATACTTTACAATATACATTGAGAAAGAACTGAAAGCAACCTGTGTGTATATCATTAATTGCTGTTGTTGTTTAGTTGCTAAGTCATGTCTGACTCTGCAACCCCGTGGACTGCAGTTTGCCAGGCTCCTCTGTCCATGGGATTTCTCAGGCAAGAATCCTGGAGTGGGCTGCCATTTATTCCTATAGGAGTTCTTCGCAACCCAGGTATTGAACCCCCATCTCCTACATTGCAGGTGGATTCTTTACTGCTGAGCCACCAATGAAGCTCACATTATTAGGGGGGTGGGCAAATGAAACTTGGTAGTGACACTCTGTAGCATATTCTTCAGCTAACAGGAAGAACTAGTTGGTGTACAGCAATATGGATAGAATTTAATAAAAACATGTATAAAATGAGAGTGAATCAGTTTATAGCAAGTAATACCTTTATCTAAATAAAAAAGTATGTACATATTAAAGAAAATACATATCTTACAAAAATACAAGCACATTCAAGGCCATATTACAAAAACATTAGCAGGGTCCAGATGAAATGATAAATAAAAATAAAAGAAAATAATTAAAAGCCCCCAAACCTCCAGCTTTATATTGACAGAGGATGGAAGTGTCACATAAAATCAGAGCCTAGATTAGCTCAGTTTGTATCTTTACCATTCATAACTTCACAACTCTATCCTCCTCATGATTTTCAAGTTTCCTATTACCTCTACAACTACATTTTTTTTCCCTTGAAGAAAACTGTGAAGACATAAGCAGGATAGGACTCACTGATTTGGATACATTAATATCTGTTATATATGCATCTTGAATAACCAAAATCTTCTAACTGGTTAAATATTCACTTTGCTACATTCTGTATAAGTATTACAATGAAAAAAATATATATACATATATGCATGTGTGTGTGATTTGCTGTCTCACAGTCAATTAACTAATTGAAACCTGCTTGTAATTATCATTATTCTCAGATTTTATACTCTTTTCTAGGAAATGGTATGGTTTATTCCCTAAATGGACTAACAAGGAATATGGGATTACAGGCATGAAATTTCTTTGAACTTTTAGGATGTAAAGTGTTCCACTAAACTAAGACATTATATTTAGTGTTAGGTAGTTTGATTGTGTCAAAACAATTAATTAGTAAAAGTTGAATAAACCATTTTGATGAAATTTAATTTTAAGAAAACTTTCTTCAGATTCCTTTATTTTTTAAGGAGACAGTACACACTGGGTTAGACAAGGTGAAAAGAGTAGACTATATTCATAGTAACACTGTATCTATTTGTTTTATAAATGCACAGTGTAGAGAATTTGCAAGCTAGATGAGCATGGACAGTAAAATTTTAAATCTTCCTAAACATTTCTCTATGTTCCCGAGTTTATTGTCTCTAAGGGTATTAGTGCTGCTAGAATTTTGTTTTCTTTTAAAACATGTTTTATGAATATACTCACATATTCATTGTGCACATATTGTATACATATGTATTTGAGTATAGCTACATATAACTTTTAAAACATATGAATGATTAGTTGACATTTTGACAAAAATAAGTCTCGATGAAATGAAACATTTTAAATGACTGTAGAAACACTTTTCCAGCTACAGGAAACAGATATAAGAGACCACCAGGTGTTGTTACCTGGTTTAGTGTCTGGTGGCAGTCAATCATTACATTCTGAATATCCCAAACTATTTCTTGATGTCTGGTCATCCAAATAGACGTTCATTAATAGACCTGTTAAACTTTCACACAATGTGTTATAAAAGTGAGAGTTTTAGTCACTTGGTCATGTTCCACTCGTATCCCATCTAGGCTTCTGTGTCCATCGAATTCTCCAGGCAAGAATACTGGAGGGGGTTGCCATTCCCTTCTCCAGGGGATCTTCCTGACCCAGGGATCAAACCTGGGTCTCCCGCACTGCAGGCAGATTCTTTACCATCTGAGCCACCAGGGAAGGCCAAGGGGGTTATAAACTCTACTATTATTTGAAAAGTTTATGTGCTGGTTGCTACAAAAAACCCTGAAACTTTAACCAGCAATGTATTTTGGGACCAAGTTCCTTTTAAGTCTTAAGAAGCACAGATTTAACTCTCATGAATTGCAAAGAACTTTCATGAATATGAAAGTTTCTTGCTATTGAGACTTAATAGAAAGCTGAAATTAAATATTTCTAGCCTATGACTAGAAATTTCTTTCCAAATTAATTCTTATATTCTTTCTATACTGCAAAAGGGTAAAGAGCAGAAATTTTTTACTTGTAATAATATTTGGCTATAAACATTGATATCTGAAACTAATGCTATGTTGTCTTTCTCTAAATATGCTGTCGTTCTCTTAATATGTTGTCTTTCTCTAAATAAATTTGCATGTATTATGAAAACAGGCTATTTGGTGTGATGACAGTATCAGTGTTTACAGAAGATACAAAATTCATCAAAGCAATAATTACTATCATTCTGAATATATAACAACTCTTTATTGAATGTACAAGGTATTTCTTGAAGTTTTTAAATACCTGTCTCATTTGACATTAGTCATATGCCATTTCTCTACCAAACTTGACATTCTTTTTAAGTTGCTTATAGTGATACCAAAAATATTTAACTATCTCCTGTGGTCTTAGGAAATATATATATTTAAAAACTAAGTCTAAGAAATTGACTCTAAATTTATACTCCAAGAAAATAATATTCTTTAGAAGACATAAGCTGTGAAGCTTTTAGTAGCTAAAACCATAACAGATGTAAATTAACTAATTAGTTTTAATATGAAAGACTCTGTCTTTCCCTAGAAAAATTAAATATAGTCAATATAAAAAAAAAATGTTTCACCTTGAGGCCATTTGATTATATAGTGGAGAACGTTTCTTTGGACATTTAAGCTTCCAGGAAAATGAAAACTGTGGAGAAATAAGTAATTCCCACCCAGCACTTGCAAGCTCACTGCATCATTTGCTAAGTGTGTGCATCCAGAGAAGAGCCACAAGCATGGAGCAACTCATGAAATCTCAATCATATGCAAGCTTGTACAAAAGTCCTTGAAGCAGTCATAGAGAATCTGCCATATGCTGATAACTGGATTCAGAAAACTCACTCATCATAAGAAAGGAATATGAATAGTTATGCTGAGTCAGTGGTCACAAGTTGGAAATAAACTTGAGGAAAATTGAGGTCATTTGTTAGACTTGTACAGTACAAAACTCTGCCTTAGACTCAAAAATTTTCATTGATAAAGTAGAATTGAATTGAAAAAAGCTGTTATAGAATACTGTTCCTGAGGCTCCATTCTGCCAAATGGTATACCGGGAATATGAGATGATAAAGGGCAAATCCAGCATTTTATTGCAAAAAGGTAGATACTGTGTTAATAATAGGATCTCAAATTTCTGAATGGATCAAATAGCTACAATAACAAATTTTACCTTATTGAGTGGACTGCAGTCAGAGACATAAAAACATGATTTTGAATTTCAAAATTGTTTTATTGATACTTTAATGCTTTACAAAACATTAATCTGGTTAAATTCAACAGCTGTGTATTGAACATCTATACACAAAATTGTAAAGTAAAAGATACTGTAAAGTAAAGGATATGATTTTTGCTTTACACAAAATTGTATAAAAGGATATTGTAAAGTAAAGGATATGATTTTTGCTTTAGACAAAACTGTAAAGAAATTGTAAAGTAAAGGATATGATTTGTGCTTTCAAAAAGGGAATATACTTCCTAAATCCCATTGCTTTCTCTTGGGACATGATCCAACATACTATTGATATTTAAATCTATATTCCTCATTCTCACTTTAATACAAAATATTCTAACTCATGAATCCATTGGTATTCATCCTTATTTCATTCTCAGTTCCTAAACAGTACTTTATAAAATAGGCACTTAAAAAGTATTATGAATCTGCGTAATACATGTGCTCCAATCAACCATGGATTTCTCTTTCTGATAAAGGGAATATTGCCTATACATGGATTCTCTTCCTCTTCCTCTGAACTTTTTCTGTTTTTTTTTTTTTTTTTTTTCCTATTTTCTTTCCTGCTTCCCAGGGCTTCTGTACATTATACTTTTTTTTTTCTCTCTCTCTCTCTTTTTTCCCACAGTGGAATAACCTTCTCTGATAACTCACTGACTTCAAATATTGCATAGCTACTTCTGTGTTAATAATTTATAACAAATTTTTAACTCTTAAAGTGTTTCTTAGTTTGATTTTGAAAGCTTTTGATAACTGATGAATATTTTTGCTTGGACATCAAATTATATTAATTACTCAATATGTTATTAACTGAATTTGTAATTTTTTCTGTTGCTTGTATCTACCCCAAGAAGCTGTTAATACCTTGTTTTTACTTTTGGTATTGGCATTATCATTCAGTAAGTTTGAAATATAGCACGTTCATAAACTATCAAGTTTACTGCAGACATAATGTTATCCAATAATATACTTCACTGTATTTTGCAAATTCTTAATCTTTTCACTATACTGTGTAGTATGGTGGTTTTATTTAAAGGTACAGGCTTTGTGGTTAGTCAGACATGGATTCCATCTAAGTAGCTCCTTTTATTAGTTATGTGACCAGATTTAAGTCTCTATTTTCTCATCTATAATATAGATATTAAAATAGTTGCTTCACCTTGCTGGAATGATTACATGAGATAATAGAGAGAGAGAGAGATAAATTGCTAACAGTACTTGTTAAGTGGTAAATGTCAATAAATTATAGCTAATCTTATTCATGAGCAATATTACTCTTGTTTACTAACTCAACAATTTTTCATTCTGAATATTTTAATTAGAAAAGCTTTTCTAATATAGCAATTTAACTAAATTTCACAGTGAAAACCCACAAGACTGAAACCTAACTTTTGCCATTAACATTTTACTATAGTTGCTTATGACATTATCCATCCTTCAATCCATCCATCAACCCATCTTATGTTAAGGTAAATTGCAAATATCAGTATGATACATGTTCTCTATACACTAGCATGCATGCCTAGAATTTATTTCTGCTTTTTTTTTCTTTTGGCATTTTATAGATGTCTCCCTGTGTGTATTCCCCAGCCCCCCACACACACTCATATATATTATTCTTAAGAATAAAAACAAAAATCTTGCATAATCCAAACTTCTATCAAGATATTGAATATTATCATCAGCACAGTGCCCTCACGATTCTTTTTTTAAAATTAATTTATTTTTTTACTTTACAATATTGTGTTGGTTTTGCCACTTTTGTTTTTTTCTTCTTCTTCTTTTCTTTAATATTGTAGTTTTGAAAATCCAACCTCTACTCTAGATTTTTAATCTTTGCTTTTTGGTATTTGTTGTCAATTTTGTACCTTTAAAAGCCCTCATGATTCTTTACAGTCAATCCCCATGCTTATTTTTCAAAGGTAACCACTGATCTAATTTTTTCCCATTATATTAGTTTTGCCTTTGTGGTTACTAACCATGTACTCTGTGTAAAATGCCTTTCACTCATCAAAATAGTTTTGAGATTCATCTATGTTCTTGCTGGTATCTGTGATTCACTCTTTGAAAAGTTACATTTTATTTATCCATTCTTTTATTGATTGACTGAGGTTGTTTACAGCTTGAGGTTATTATAAAAGAGGCTCTAGGCAAATTATTATAAAATCTTGGGGCCGTATGTTTTCATTTTTGCTGGATATATGCTAATATGCAGTTATGGAACTGCTAGATTATAGGGTTGATATATATTTAAGAATATAAAAACTACTAGATTATTTCCAAAGTGTTTATACAATTAACATTCCTACAAACTACATATGAGATTTCAGTTGACCTGTAAATTGCTTACATTTGGTCTTATCTGTCTTTCAATTAATTTCCAGTGGCTGAGGTTGTTCTGAAGTCTCTCTTCTGGTTTTTAAGTTCACAAAAATCTTTAGTTTTATTTTAACTGAAACTGACTTGGCTTGTCCTCAGAGCAATACTCATAAAAATTGTTACTCACTCCACGTCATTTATTTCCTTTTTCCAATTTTAGAACTGAAATATGCCGGCTTTTGGTCATGTACCAGTTACTTTAAGCTTCATTTATTTCCTTAGAATTCATAATTATCTGTGAGAGGTTTGTTTCCAGTAGGAACTAACTCAGCCATCCATGCTGGAAGCTGAACACATCAAGTCTTATAAACCTGTTTTGATAATATCCTAATCAGTCTCCTGCACTTTATTTTTCAAAAATTTCCCACCCACCATTAACATCAATCCCAGGTGAAACCTACTAGTGCACAGAATCATCTCTCTGTTAAAAATGTCTTTAATGGTTCCTCTGCTCTTGGAAAAAGTGTCCCTACAGTCTAGGGACTGTAAATCCTACAGTCTTAGCTTAGTGTTCAGGGTTCTCCATGACCTGAGTATATGCCAATTTTCAATTTAGTTTCTCACGATATAGATACCATATGAGAGAAAAGTTCTACAGAAGAGTAATTTTTTCAAGATGTGCAATGCTTTTGTCATTGAGATGTTACTTAAAATTTTGACACTTAAATTTAATCTCCTAGATTGCTTGGACTTGAATTTCAGCTTTATAATTTATAAGCACACATCATTTATTGAGTTTTGCTTTATTGTGCCTTACGTATACTGCTTCTTCTTCTTCTTCTTTTTTTTTAAGAAATTGTAGGTTTGTGGAGACCGCATCAAGCAACTCTATCAAATCATTTTTTTCAACAGCATTTGGTTACTTTGTGTTTCAGTGTCACATTTTGGTAATGCTCATAATATTTCAAATGTTTTAATTATCAATATATTTGTTATGAGGATCTGTGATCAGTGGTCTTTGATGTTACTACTGTAATTATCTGGGGGCTCCTTGAACAACACCCATATAAGAAGGTGAACTTAATCAATAAATGCTATTTGTATGCTGACTGCTCCACCATTTACTGCTTTCTCTCTCCTTAAGCCTCTCTTCCCAAGACACTGTATTTCCTTTCACAATATTAAAATAAGGCAAATTAATATTCCTACAATGGTCTTGAAGTGTTCAAGTGAAAGGAAGGGTCCCATGTCTCTCACTTTCAATCAAAAGCTACAGATAATCAAGCTTAGTGAGGACAGCATTCAAAAGCTGAGATAGGTCAAAAGCTGGGTCTTCTGGGCCAATTAACCAGTTTTTAATGCAAAGGAAAAGTTCCTGAAGGAAATTAAAAGTGCTACTCCAGTAAACACATGACTAATAAGTATGTAAAACAGATTTGTTGCTTTTAACGAAGAAGTTTTAGTGGTCTGGATAAAAGATCTAGTCAGCCACAACATCCTCTTAAACCATCCTCTATTTAAAAGTAAGACTAATTCTCCTCAATGCTATGAAGGCTGAGAGAGGTGAGGAAGCTGTACAAAAAGGTTTGAACATAGCAGAGGGTTGGTTTATGGAGTTTAAGGAAAGAAGCCACCCCTATAACACAAAAGTGAAAGGTGAAGCAGATCTACTTGGAAGATCTACTGAAGATAATTAACGAAAGTGTTTTCACTAAACAACAGAATTTTTTTGTGTAAATGAAACAGCCTCATGTTTGAAAATAAGACTTTTAGAGCCAAAGAGGAGAAGTCAATGTCTGGCTTCAAAATTTCAAAGGATAGGTGCTTGTTAGGGGCTAATGCAGCTGATGTTTTTGGGTTAAAGTCAATGCTTATCACTGCAAAAGATCTAGGGCCTGTAAGAATTATGCTAAATCTACACTGCCTGTACTCTACAAATGGAACAACAAAGCCTGGATGGCAACACATCTGGTTTCAACACAGTACACTGTTGAGAATTACTGCTGAGGGGGGAAAAAAAAAAAAGATTTCTTTCCTGGTCACCCAGGAGTGCTGATGGAAATGTATAATGAGATATATGTTGCTTACAGGCCTGCGAACACAACATCCATTCTTTAGCCCATGGATCAAGGGGTCATTTTGATTATCAGTTCAGTTCAGTCACTCAGTCATGTCTGATTCTTTGTGACCCCATGGACTGAAGCACATTAGACTTCTTTGCTCATCACCAACTCCCAGAGCTTGCTCAAATTCATGTCCATTGAGTGAGTGATCCCATCCAACCATTTCATCCTCTGTTAATCAAGTTTTTTATTATTAGCAAATACATTTTATAAGGTTATAACTGTGATAGATCTGGTGAATTTGGGCAAAGGAAATGGAAAACCTTCTGGGAAGAATTCACCACCCTAAATGTCAGTGACAACCTTTGCAATTCAAGGAAAGATACTGAAGTAATAGCATTCACAGGAATTTAGGAGAAGTTGATTAAGAACTTCATGGATGGTGTGGAAGAGCTCAAGACTTCAGTTAGGGAAGCTCCTGAAGATGCAGTGGAAATAGAAGCCAACTAGAACTAGAAGTGGAATCTAAAGATGGGACTGAATTGCTGCAAACTAATGATAAAACTTGAATAGATGAGGAATTGTTTCCTACGGGTGAGCAAAGAAAGTGATAAAATTTTTCTTGAGATGAAATCTACTTCTGGTGAAGACACTGTGAATAGTGTTGAAATGACAACAAAGGATTTAAAGTATGACATAAACCTAGATGATAAAGCAGTGGCAAAGCTTGGGGAGATTGACTCCAATTTTGAAAGTTGTGCTGTGGGTAAAATGTTATCAAAAATCATTTCATGCTACAGAGAAATTGTTTGTGAAAGGAAGAATCAATCAGTACAGCAAACTTCATTTCTTTCTTACTATAAGAAATTTCCACAGCCACCCCAACTCTCAGCAGCCACCATCCTGTCAGTTAGCAGCCATCAACACTGAAGCAAGACCCTTCACCAGCAAAAATATCACAACTTGCTGGAGGCTCAGATGCTGGTTAGAATTTTTTAGCAATGATGTATTCTTAATTATAGTATGTACATTGTATTTTTAAGACATATGTTGTTGTACACTGACTAGACTGCAGTATAGTATAAACATAATTTTATATGCACTGGGAAACCAAAAATATTGTGTGACTTGCTTTATGCTGCTGCTGCTGCTAAGTCGCTTCTGTCGTGTCCAACTCTGTGCCACCCTGTAGATGGCAGCCCACCAGGCTCCCCCGTCCCTGGGATTCTCCAGGCAAGAACACTGGAGTGGGTTGCCATTTCTTTCTCCAATGCATGAAAGTGAAAAGTGAAAGGGAAGTCGCTCAGTCGTGTCCGACCCTCAGCGACCCCATGGACTACAGCCTACCAGGCTCCTCCATCCATGGGATTTTCCAGGCAAGAGTACTGGAGTGGGGTGCCATTGCCTTCTCCTGTTTTATGCTAATATTGGCTTTATTGTGGTGGTCTGGAACCAGATCCACAGTATTTCAAAGGTAAGCCTGTATTAACTGTGTAGTCTTTGGCAATCTGAGGAAATATCTACATCAAAATGAGTAGGAAAGATTGTGATACACTTTTTGCCAAAAACCCTCACCCCAGAACTTGCATGCTTGCTTAGTTGCTAAGTCATGTCTGACTCTTAGCAACCCCACGGACTGTAAGCAATTAAACAGAGTGGGCCGAGGAGCTTGATGGGCTACAGTCGATAGGGCCACAAAGAGTTGGACACACTGACACAGTGGAGCTACTTAGCATGCATGCACACATGTCAATTATATTTTATTAAAACTGGAAAAGAAATAAATGTGAGTTTCCAGGATATGCTCCAGAGGAAGTTATCTATGAATCTCAGAAACTTCAGTTCAGTCACTCAGTTATGTCCAACTCTTTGCGAACCCATGTATTACAGCACTCCAGGCTTCCCTGTCCTTCACCAACTCCTGGACCTTCCTCAAACTCATGTCCATTGAGTTGGCGATGCCAGCCATCCATCTCATCCTCTGTCGTCCCCTTCTCCTCCTGCCTTCAATCTTCAAAGACCACCAGCATCAGAGTCTTTTCCAATGAGTTAGTTATTTGCATCAGGTGGCCAAAGTATTGAAGCTTCAGCTTCAGCATCAGTCCTTTCAATGACTATTCAGGACTGATTTCCTTCAGGATTGACTGGTTTGATCTCCTTGCAGTACAAGGGATTCTCAAGAGTCTTCTCCAACACCACAGTTTAAAAACACCAATTCTTTGATGCTCAAACTTCTTTATATTCTAACTCTCACATCCATACATGACTACTGGAAAAACCATAGCTTTGACAAGAGGGACCTTTGTCAGCAAAGTAAGGTCTCTTTTTAATATGCTGTCTAGGTTTGTCATAGCTTTACTCCCAAGGAACAAGTGTCTTTTAATTTCATGGCTGCAGTCACCATCTGCAGTGATTTTGGAGCCCAAGAAAATAAGGTCTGTCACTGTTTCCATTGTTTCCCCATCTGTTTGCCATGAGGTGATGGGACTGGATGCCGTGATCTTCTTTTTTTGAAAATTGAGTTTTAAGCCAGCTTTTTCACTCTCCTCTTTCACTTTCATCAAGAGACTCTTCAGTTTCTCTTCACTATCTGCCATAAGGGTGGTGTCATCTGCATATCTGAGGTTATTGATATTTCTCCTGGCAATCTTGGTTCCAGCTTGTGCTTCATCTAGCCTGGCATTTAGCATGATGTATTCAGTATATAAGTTAAATAAGCAGGGTGACAATATACAGTCTTGACATAGTCTTTTCCCTATTTGTAATCAGTCCGTTGTACCATGTCCAATTCTAACTGTTGCTTCTTGACCTGTATACAGATATCTCAGGAGGCAAGTAAGGTGGTCTGGTATTCCCATCTCTTGAAGAATTTTCCACAGTTTGTTGTGATCTACACAGTCAAAGGCTTTGGTGTAGTCAATAAAGCAGAAGTAGATGTTTTTCAGAAACTCTCTTGCTTTTTCTTGATGCAACGGATGTTGGCAATTTGATCTGGTTCCTCTGTCTTTTCTAAATCCAACTTAACAGAAACATATGTGATCAATAATCTCTTTGAAAATAAATGGGAAATTGAATTTGTACATAAATATTTACCTATTAAGTAACTAAAGCATTATTTCAGCAAGGAGAGGCTAGGGATAACAGTAACTGCTTTCTGTGTCCCTACTGTGGCAATTTGTGAGGTTTCCCTGGTGACTCAGTGGTTAAAATAGTTTTCCTGCCAATGCAGGAGACACAGTTTGGATTCCTGATCCAGGAGGCTCCTACATGCCACGGGAACAACTAATCCCATGCACCACAACTATTGAGCCTGTGCTCTAGAGCCAAGAAGATGCATCTATAAAACCAGGCACCAAATCTTCTGAAGCTCACACACCTTAGAGCCCATGCTCTAGAACAGGAGAGCCACCACAATGAGAAGACCACATACCACAACTCGAGAGTAGCTCCCACTTGTGGCAACTAGGGAAAAGCCCATGCAATGGTGAAGATCCAGAAGAGTCAAAAATAAATTAGAAAAAAAAAAATATTGTATGGATTTTACTTAAAAAAAGAAATTTGTGATCAAGATTGTTTTTGTACAAATAAGAAAGAGATATTGCCTAATATACACAATGTATAGTACCGTATCACTCATTTGAAAAGATTCTCTCTTAAGATATGTCTCTGAATTAAAAAAAAAAGAAGCAACAAGGGACTTGTTTTCTTATATTAACTATTTTCTGGCTGTCCATTATGGAGCTCAGTTGGAAACATTCATGAATTCCTATCTACGTTAGATTATATATGAATCCTCTACCATCTTGATTCTTCTGACTCATCTACAAATTAACTTGACAGAATAATGAAACAGATTGCTGCTGCTAAGTCACTTCAGTCGTGTCCAACTCTGTGCGACCCCATAGACGGTGGTAGCCCATCAGGCTCCCCTGTCCCTGGGATTCTCCAGGCAAGAACACTGGAGTGGGTTGCCATTTCCTTCTCCAATGCATGAAGGTAAAAAGTGAAAGGGAAGTCGCTCAGTCGTGTCCGACTCTTCGCGACCCCATGTACTGCCCCCTACCAGGCTCCTCCATCCATGGGATTTTCCAGGCAAGAGTACTGGAGTGGGGTGCCATTGCCTTCTCCAGTGAAACAGATTAGCAGGAGAAACTCAAATAAATTTTAATAACATGTATTACATGGGTGAGGAAAACTGAGTAACTCACCAAACTGTCCTAAGCCCTCATCTTAAATATCATTTTTCAGCTAAAGGTAAGAGGATGTTGAGGGTAGTAGTTTGGGACTTCCTAGTGGAGGGAAGAAATTGACATGGAGATGGAAAAACAAATGCCTGGTGAACAATTGTTTGCTGGGCCACTTACAGACCTTGAGGATACAGAGGGGATTCTGGTCTCTAGGCTCCATCACACCTCACCCATATTTTAAAATATATCTCTGGAGATAACTCTGTTCCAAGAAGAGTCCTTTATCTAAATTCTTTAGGATCTAAGGGGAGGCAAACAGAAAGCCTTCCTGAGTCTTCTTTTTCTTAAAAGTAATCAGTCTACATGAATCCTTATGCCAAACAGACACATTTTAGAATCCGTAAATTGTTTCCCTACATATACAATTAATGTATAAAGTATTTAAAAGTATGTAGCCAATGTGTTAAGAAAAAGATCTAAATAATAAAAATAATTATTTAGAAGCCATAAAATATACTCTGTACCCCAATTACAGGATCCCGATTACCCTGGTGGCTCAGATGGTAAAGAATCTGCCTGCAGTGCAGGAGACCCGGGTTTGATCCCTAGGTCGGGAAGATCCACTGGAGAAGAGAATGCCACCCACTCCAGTATTTTTGCCTGGAGAAATCCATGAACAGAGGAGCCTGGCAGGCTACAGTTCATGGGCTCTCAGAGAGTTGGACATGGCTGAGCGACTAACACTTTCACTTTCACCCCAAGCAATAATGCCTTTAACCCTTTTTAAAGGAATTAAAATGAAAGTTGTTTTTTAAAAAACATTTTCAACTATGATTTTCTACAGGCAAGATAGGAATACCCAGTTAACTTTGGCACTGAATGAACTGAACATTTTCTGCTTGGTTTAATGCTTCATAATAGAAGGTGATTAATTCCTGACACATTAATGTAAATTTATGTTTTTCATACACTGGTTATTACTGGGCATTTAATACAGTAACATTTTCTTTGGACTTAAAAACAAAACTGAGAAAATGTATTTAAATTTTTCTCTTTCTGTATATTGTATAGTGTCAGTGACTTACTGAATTACTACCATTCATTTATTCCCATTTATTAATAATCTGTGCCTGTTAGAATATAATTGGCAATATTTTAAAATGCAATTAAAAAATGGCTAACAGTCTTTGTAAACTCACATCCAAAAGGCTTTCATGTTCCAACATGTTATTAAATAAATTATTGATAGTTTAAGGAAAAATCATTGTTTCTCAATGCCTCAGTCTTAGTTATCTTGAGCTTAAAGTTTCAAAAACTCCATTGTCTAGTATTACCAGATTATTTGGTCTATGCATTTATTCATTTATTCAAATGACAGTGTATTGTGCACTGCCAACAATGAATTAGGAATAAATATGCACAAGAATATTTTTTTTAGTTTGAGTTAAAAACACAACAAAGATTTTTCCACTATAGGAATATATGTCTAGTGAAAAATACCATATTTTTATAGATCCTGTTTCATTATTGGGCACACATAAAGATGGATCAATTTGTCTTTTAATAAGCATCACCAAACCAACAGAAAATCATAATATGTGCTAGCCAGTGGATTAATTGCTATGAGTATAAAAATAAAAATGACATCAATAAAAACACTGGTGATAATAATAGTTGCTGTAATTATTAAATGCTGATACTTAGCTAGATGATAAATTAATTACTTAGTATATTATATATTTTAAATCTTTGTCTTTTAATATGCTGTTGGATTCAGTTTGTTATTATATTGTGGAGAAGTTTTGCACCTATTTCATAAGGATTATGATCTGTTGCTTTGTGTGTGTGTGCTATCCTTGTCTTGCTTTGGTACCAGTATCAGAGTAACAGTGACTTCATTGAATGTCTTAAGAGGTGTTTCCTCCTCTCCTTTTTTTTGAAATTTGAGAAAATTGTTGTTAAAATTCTTCAAATGTTTGGTATGATTCACCAATGAGCACATTGGTCTTGGACTTTTCTTTGTCAGGAGATTTTTGATTACTGATTCAATATTTGTACTTGTTACAGTGTTAGTCACTCAGTTGTGTCCAACTCTCTGAGACCCCGAAGACTGTAGCCTGCTAGGCTTCTCTGTCTATGGAATTCTCCAGGCAAGAATACTGAAGTGGGTAGCCATTCTCTTCTCTAGCAGATCTTCTCAACTCAGGGTCAAAACTGGGTCTCTGGCATTGTGGGCATATTCTTTACTATCTGAGTCAGCAGGGAAGCCTTGTTATATGTCTGTTCAAATTTTCTATTTCTTCTTGATTCAGTTTTGGTAAGTATTGTGTTTTGTTTTTTTTTTAGGACTCTGTCATTCCATCTAGCTTCTCCAATAGGTTGATTTATAGTTTTTTATAGAATTCTCTTAAGCTAGTTTTTACTTCTCTACATCATAATTGAGCTAGGAAAAGTAAATGTTTGGATAGAAGAATTAAATCATCTAAGAGAGATCATTCATCAATCCTATTACAGATGAATGAATCAGATCTTACAAGAAAATCTGGAAGCAATGCACATGCAAGTAATGGAATAAAGCTAAGATGCAGGGATGGATGCAAAGTTCATGAAAAGTTGTTGGCTTTTCTGACTTTACCTTTTGTAAATTTGCAGAGAAGCATTTGGTGGTGAGCTTGAGTTTACTGGGAGATGACCTGCCTGGCAGTTAGGAAGCAGATATAGACATCAAATTTAGGAATAACAAGACTAAAATTACACCACTTTTAACTAATGGTAACCTTCAGAATTTAATGGATCCTGTTTCACTTTCACCTTCCAAATATTGTGCAACTTTATTTTTGGCCCATTCTAACTTGGACTGTGTGGATGACATAAACGTGGAAAATTCTGAAAGAGATGGGAATACCAGACCACCTGACCTGCCTCTTGAGAAACCTATATGCAGATCAGGAAGCAACAGTTAGAACTGGACATGGAACAACAGATTGGTTCCAAATAGGAAAAGCAGTACATTAAGGCTGTATATTGTCACCCTGCTTATTTAACTTCTATGCAGAGTACATCATGAGAAACGCTGGACTGGAAGAAGCACAAACTGGAATCAAGATTGCTAGGAGAAATATCAATAACCTCAGATATGCAGATGACACCACCCTTAAGGCAGAAGGTGAAGAGGAACTAAAAAGCCTCTTGATGAAAGTGAAAGAGGAGAGTGAAAAAGTTGGCTTAAAGCTCAACATTCAGAAAATGAAGATCACGGCATCTAGTCCAATCACTTCATGGGAAATAGATGGGGAAACAGTGGAGACAGTGTCAGACTGTTTCCAAAATCAATGCAGATGGTGACTGCAGCCATGAAATTAAAAGATGCTTACTCCTTGGAAGGAAAGTTTTGACCAACCTAGATAGCATATTCAAAAGCAGAGACATTACTTTGCAGACTAAGGTCCGTCTAGTCAAGGCTATGGTTTTTCCAGTAGTCATGTATGGATGTGAGAGTTCGACTGTGAAGAAAGCTGAGCACTGAAGAATTGATGCTTCTGAACTGTGGTGTTGGAGAAGACTCTTGAGAGTCCCTTGGACTGCAAGGAGATCCAACCAGTCCATTCTAAAGGAGATCGGTCCTGGGTGTTCTTTGGAAGGAATGATGCTCAAGCTGAAACTCCAGTACTTTGGCCACCTCATGCGAAGAGTTGACTGATTGGAAAAGGCCCTGATGCTGGGCGGGATTGGGGGCAGGAGGAGAAGGGGACGACCGAGGATGAGATGGCTGGATGGCATCACTGACTCGATGGACCTAAGTTTGAGTGAACTCTGGGAGTTGGTGATGGACAGGGAGGCTTGGCGTGCTGCAATTCACGGGGTCGCAGAGTTGGACATGACTGAACGACTGAACTGAACTGAACTTGGAATCATACAAGAAAGGAGGCCTGGAAGATAGACTGATAATACCAAAACCAACCCAATATGTTAACTCCAAACTAAAGTTTTAACAGGAGATAATATTGTTGTGCCCATTTTTCTGAGTATGAGCTTCCATACCAAAATGAAAAGCCTTCCTGTGATGATTCGGACAGAGAGCAGACATTAATGAAAGCAAGACTTAAAGAGGGATTCCTTAACCATATTCTTTAGTAGCTGCACCATCTTGGACACTGATTATATTAATATAAGAAAGATAAAGACATATATGGTTCAGTTCACTTCAGTTCAGTCGCTCAGTCATGTCCGACTCTATGTGACCCCATGAATTGCAGCACGCCAGGCCTCCCTGTCCATCACCAACTCCCAGAGTTCACTCAGACTCACCCATGGAGTCAGTGATGCCATCCAGCCATCTCATCCTGGGTCGTCCCCTTCTCCTCCTTGCCCCCAATCCCTCTCAGCATCAGAGTATTTTCCAATCAGTCAACTCTTCGCATGAGGTTGCCAAAGTACTGGAGTTTCAGCTTCAGCATCATTCCTTCCAAAGAACGCCCAGGACCAATCTCCTTTGGAATGGCCTGGTTGTTTTTGGTTTCCAATATATGCATGAAATGATAATGCTAGTGGATAGATGATTTGGTACTGAAAGTGAAGTACGAAAAAGGTGGGCAATTTCACCAGAGTTTTAAGCCCTAGCTTCAAGATCATGGTGCCTCAAAAAGAGAATATGTGTGGTTATCTCCTGAAAGTACTTCTGGAAATTACTTCCTGAAAAGCATATGAGTATCATCAGAGTGACAGCTCTTAGAAAAAGATTTAGAGAAAACAAGGTATCACAACAGAAATGGAAATAAAAATCAGAAGTATAAATCAGGGTAGAAGAGATGGATTTGTTTTTTATCATAAACCATATTAAGACTCCTAAACCAAATGGTTGATCCCATCTTTCAAGGTCTTTAATGGTGCCTAATACTGAAGACTTTGCTATATAAGAGTGAGTGATGTAAGAGATCAGTTGCCTACAGAGAAGTAATATAGACAGAAGAACAGGAATGTACAAATGTACATGTAGAAATGTACAAATCTAATTAACAAAGGAGCTTATATACTTCATCAGTCTCAAAGGTGAAAATTGGAGTGTTGATTTAAGGAAGTGGGAGTGTCAAAGATTACCGATGGATTGGAATCTGTAGTCCTAAACATGCCTCCAGAGGCCCTAAATTAAGGATTAGAGATCAAAATAATCAGATTAGTTCCAATGTTTCAATGCAAAATTATAATGATAGTCTTCAAATTAAAGGATTGCTGCTAACTGAAGAAGTCGTGTTTCTCATTATGAATCAGAGGGAGAGCTGAAGAACAGAAACGCGATGAAAGAGGATGTTAGTATACTGGAATGATATTTAACTCAATTTTTAAGTAATAAAAAGGAGAACTATATTTAAATGAACAGAATAGAAATGTATATATTAAGTTTTCTGTGCCTGTTCAAATCATTATCAAGCAAATGATCAATTACTTTAGTTTTGACATCTTCTAGTTCTTAATTATTTATTACTCTAACAGCACCTCCTTGCAACCCAAATGTAACTGATAATAGTAGAAAGGCAGGATATTATGGCAGTAAATACCTAGACTTGATTTGATCCTTAGCTCTACCACACATTGGCTATCTGATCTTAGGGGGAATTTATTAACTTTTTTTTGAGTCTCAGTTTCCTATATTATAAAATTGAACAGTGATCTATAGGCAAGTTCTCATGTGGACTTCATGAACAAATGTAACATAATAGGATTTTTTTTAAAAAAGATTAGTTATAGAAAGCTTATTTCCACACTTATTTTTGGAAAATTGTCAGTGTTTTATAAAACTTCCCAGTAAGGGAATTTGAAGACTGTAGGGATATCAAGTAGGAATACAGTTCTGCTATAACTAGCTTTACTTTGATCTCTTTTTAATCATGAGGTTTCATGTAAGATTTTGTATAAAATAAGGATTAGTGATAGAAGTATAATATACATTGAGATTTGATCTTTCCAGTTAACAGTATTCAGTCCCCATGTTTCCTTTTTAGTTCCTATAATTGTTTGAAAAAGTTTTTTTTTTTTTTTTATCTCTGCATTATAGAAAAATAAAATGAAGCTTTGAGTTTCCAGAGTTTAACTAACACCTGGATCGTCCAACCATAAGACTGGGCTTTTGATCCTTTAAATATCACAATAGCCTTAGAGTATAGAAAAAGAAGCACTGGTATCTAACAAGAAACCTGACTGAAGGACGTGGTGCAAATTAAGTAAGTGAATTCACCATTTGAAAACAGAACTTTCACTTCTGGACCCATATTCTCTCTTTTTCGTCATTCTGGGAGCCAAATTAATTAACATCATATGATGTTATAATGTATATGGTTCAGTTCAGTTCATTTCAGTTGCTCAGTCATGTCCGACTCTTTGCAACCCCATGAATTGCAGTACGCCAGGCCTCCCTGTCCATCACCATCTCCCGGAGTTCACTCAGATTCATGTCCATCGAGTCAGTGATGCCATCCAGCCATCTCATCCTCTGTCATCCCCCTCTTCTCCTGCCCCCAATCCCTCCCAGCATCAGAGTCTTTTCCAATGAGTCAACTCTT